>NC_139508.1:2568139-2646758 GCF_008360975.1 Lichenostomus cassidix | reverse complement strand
AAAAAAAAATCCCCAAGAAATCCCAAAAAAATCCCCACAAAAAATCCCAAAAAAGATCCACTGTGGAATTGCTGGGATGTGGGATTGGGAGGGATTTGGGATCCCAGGGTGGATCCATTTCAAATGAAATTAAATGAATGGAAAATACTTCATTCCAGCTGAGATCCAGCAGTGCATCCTCCACCCCAAACCATCACCCCAAACACAGAGCAACCTAATCCTGCTGGAAAAGGAGGATTTTGCAGGAAAAGGAGGATTTTGCAGGAAAAGGAGGATAATGCAGGAAAAGGAGGAATCTGCAGGAAAATGAGGATTTTGCAGGAAAAGGAGGATTTTGCAGGAAAATGAGGATTCAGCAGAAAAGGAGGATTTTGCAGGAAGGGAGGATTTTTCAGGAAAATTAGGATCTTGCAGGAAAAGAAGGATTCTGCAGAAAATGAGGATCCAGCTGGAAAATGAGGATTTTGCAGGAAAAGGAGGATCCTGCTGGAAAAGGAGGATAATGCAGGAAAAGGAGAGTTTTGCAGGAAAATGATGATCCAGCTGGAAAAGGAGAATCCTGCAGAAAAGGAGGATTTTGCAGGAAAAGAAGGATTCTGCAGGAAAATGAGGATTTGCAGGAAAATGAGGATCCAGCTGGAAAATGAGGAATCTGCAGGAAAATGAGGATTTTGCAGGAAAAGCAGGATTTTGCAGGAAAATGAGGATCCAGCAGGAAAATGAGGATTTTGCAGGAAAATGAGGATCCAGCTGCTCCCAGCTCTCCCAGCCCCAGGCACACCACAACCCCCAACCCCACATTTTTGGGATGCAGACAGAGGAGGATCACCCAGCCCTGCCAGCCCTGCCAGCCCTGCCAGCCCTGCCAGCTCAGCTGTGTTGCTTCACTCGAGGAGTGGCTGCTCCAGCTATGCCAGGAATGGCAGGAATGGCAGGAATGCCAGCCCAGCCAGGTTTGGGGCATTGTTCTGCCCTGCCTGCCCTGCCCTGCCCTGCCCGGGGCGGGTGGCACCGTGGGAGGGCATGGGGACAGTGCCTGGGTGGGTTGGCTCAGGGATGTGCCAGGTTGGGTTGGTGGTGGTTTGGTGGGTGGGTGGTTGGGGGGGGGGTGGGTGGTTGGTGGGTGTGGGTGGTTGGTGGGTGGGTTGGGTTGGCTCAGGCTGGTTTGGCTCAGGCTGGGTTAGCTCAGGCTAGGTTGGCACAGGGCAGAGGGCAGTGCCAGGCTGGGTTGGCTCAGGGATGTGCCAGGCTGGGTTGGCTCAGGCTGGTTTGGCTCAGGCTGGTTTGGCTCAGGGATGTGCCAGGCTGGGATGGCTCAGGCTGGGTTGGCTCAGGGCAGTGCCAGGCTGGTTTGGCTCAGGCTGGGTTAGCTCAGGGCAGTGCCAGGCTGGGATGGCTCAGGGCAGTGCCAGGCTGGTTTGGCTCAGGCTGGTTTGGCTCAGGCTGGGTTTGGCTCAGGCCAGGACACGCCGCAGGTTTCACCCTGCTGCTGCCCGACGGAGGTTTCGCTTGGGAAAGGGAGGGAAGGTGCAATAATGTCTGTGTAATGTCTGTGCAATGTCTGAGTTTTATGTCTGAGTTCTGGCTGAGCTGTGTCTGAGTTTTATGGCTGAGTTATGTCTGAGTTGTGGCTGAGTTCTGCTGATCTGTCTGGATTCCTTCCACCCGCCCAGCCCTGGGAATGTGGGGTTGGTGGATGTGGTGTGCCTGAGCCTGGGAGAGCTGGGAGCAGCTGGGTCCTCATTTTCTGTAAGATCCTCATTTTCCAGCTGGATCCTCATTTTCCTGAAGGATCCTCCTTTTCCTGCAAGATCCTAATTTTCCAGCAGGATCCTCATTTCCTGCAGAATCCTCCTTTCCCTGCAGAATCTTCATTTTCCAGCATTATCCTCCTTTTCCTGCAGGATCCTTCTTTTCCTGCAAAACCCTCCTTTCCCTGCAAAATCCTCATTTTCCTGCAAAATCCTCCTTTTCCTGCAAAATCCTCATTTTCCACCTGGATCCTGATTTCCCTGCAGAATCCTCTTTTTCCTGCAAAATCCTCCTTTTCTGCAGGATTCCCCTTTCCTGCAGGATCCTCACTTTCTGCAGGATCCTCCTTTTCCTGCAAAATCATCCTTTTTCTGCAGAATCCTCCTTTTCCAGCTGGATCCTCCTTTTCTGCAGGATTCTCCTTTCCTGCAAAATCCTCCTTTTCCTGCAAAATCCTCTTTTTCCTGCAAAATCCTCCTTTTCCTGCAAAATCCTCTTTTTCCTGCAAAATCCTCCTTTTCCTGCAAAATCCTCCTTTCCCTGCAAAATCCTCATTTTCCTGCAAAATCCTCCTTTTCCTGCAAAATCCTCCTTTTCCTGCAAAATCCTCCTTTTCCTGCAAAATCCTCCTTTTCCTGCAAAATCCTCCTTTTCCTGCAAAATCCTCCTTTCCAGCTGGATCCTCATTTTCCTGCAAAATCCTCCTTTTCCTGCAGGATCCTCCTTTCCCAGCAGGATTAGGTTGCTCTGTGTTTGGGGTGATGGTTTGGGGTGGAGGATGCACTGCTGGATCTCAGCTGCAATCAAATCTTCGTCATTAATTTAACTTCATTTGAAATGGATCCACTCTGGGATCCCAAATCCCTCCCAATCCCAATCCCACACTGGGATCCCAATCCATCCAAATCCATCCCAATCCCACACTGGATCCCAATCCATCCAAATCCCTCCCAATCCCACACTGGATCCCAAATCCCTCCCAATCCCAATCCCACACTGGATCCCAATCCCAATCCCACACTGGGATCCCAAATCCCTCCCACATCCCACCCTGGGATCCCAAATCCCTCCCAATCACACACTGGGATCCCAATCCATCCAAATCCATCCCAATCCCACACTGGATCCCAATCCCTCCCAATCCCACATCCCAAACTGGATCCCAATCCCACATCCCAAACTGGATCCCAATCCCACATCCCAAACTGGATCCCAATCCCACATCCCAAACTGGATCCCAATCCCTCCCAATCCCAATATCAATCCCTCCCAATCCCTCCCAATCCCAATCCCACTCTGGATCTCAATCCCTCCCAATCCCACACTGGGATCCCAATCCCAAATCCCTCCCAATCCCTCCCAGTCCCAATCCCACACTGGATCCCAATCCCTCCCAATCCCAATCCCACACTGGGATCCCAATCTATCCAAATCCATCCCAATCCCACACTGGATCCCAAATCCCTCCCAATCCCAATCCCATACTGGATCCCAATCCCACACTGATCCCAATCCCAATCCCATCAGTCCCCCAGAGGATCTGCACCACTCCAGGCTCCCCAGCAGGATCAGCAGCCCCACAATCCAGAATATCCCAAACCTACAAAAAAACTTCCTCTACCTTCACCTGGGCTAGCCAAACCCCCCATTTTTGGGGATTTTTTTAGGGGATTTTTTTTGATTTTTGGGGGATTTTTTGGGGATTTTTAAAAAAAATTTTGGGGATTTTTTTTATTTTTGAGAATTTTTAGGGGATTTTTTGGCGGTTTTGGGGATTTTTTTGAGAATTTTTAGGGGGATTTTTTTGGATTTTTTGGGGATTTTTGGATTTTTAAAAAATTTGTGGGGATTTTTTTTTTTTATTTTTTGGGGAATTTTTAGGGGGATTTTTTTTGCATTTTTGGGATTTTTTTGGGGATTCTTTGGGGATTTTTTTGGGAATTCAAAGCAGCCCCATCTCCCCCCAGTCTGGAGGCAGGAAAATCCAGCAGGAGAAGGCAGGAATTCCATCCCAGAGCTGGCTGCTGCTTTTTGGGATCATCTCACGGGTTTTGGGATTAGGGAGCTCCCAGGAGGGTTTGGGAATAAATGGGATTAAAAGGCTGGAAAAGGAGGAGAAGTTGTTTGGGAATAAATTGGATTAAAGGCTGGAATAGCAGGAGGAGGATTTGGGAATAAATGAAATTACAAGTCTGGAAATCAGGAGGAGGATTTGGCAATAAATGGGATTAAAGGGCTGGAAAAGGAGGAGAAGTTATTCGGGAATAAATGGGATAAAAAGGCTGGAAGAGGATGAGGAGGTTTTGGGAATAAATGAAATTAAAGTCTGGAAATCAGGAGGAGGATTTGGGAATAAATGAGATTAAAGGCTGGAAAAGCAGGAGAATGGTTTGGGAATAAATTGGATTAAAGGCTGGAATAGCAGGAGGAGGTTTTGGAAATAAATGAAATTAAAGTCTGGAAAATCAGGAGGATTTGGGAATAAATGGGATTAAAGTCTGAAAAAGCAGGAGGAGAGCTCAGGAATAAATGGGGTTGAAGTCCGAAAATCAGGAGGATTTGGGAATAAACAAGATCAGAGTCTGGAAATCAGGAGGAGGATTTGGGAATAAATGAAATTAAAGTCTGGAAAATCAGGAGGATTTGGGAATAAATGGGATTAAAGTCTGAAAATCACGAGGAATCTCCTGCTGACGCTGCTGAGTCACGCTGGGCAGAGGCGGCGCTGCTGTCACCGCTGTGTCACCGCTGTGTCACCGCTTTGTCACCACTCTGTCCCCGCTGCTGTCACCTCTCTGTCCCCGCACTGTCCCCTCACTGTCCTGCTCTGTCCCCTCTCTGTCCCCGCACTGTCCCCTCTCTGTCCCCTCTCTGTCCCCTCTCTGTCCCCTCTCTGTCACCTCTCTGTCACCTCTCTGTCCTGCTCTGTCCCCTCTCTGTCCCCTCTCTGTCCCCTCACTGTCCCTGCTCTGTCCCCTCTCTGTCCCCTCTCTGTCCCCTCTCTGTCCCCTCACTGTCCCCTCTCTGTCCTCTCTCTGTCCCCTCACTGTCCCTGCTCTGTCCCCTCTCTGTCCCCTCTCTGTCACCTCTCTGTCACCTCTCTGTCACCTCTCTGTCACCTCTCTGTCCTGCTCTGTCCCCTCTCTGTCCCCTCTCTGTCCCGCTCTGTCCCCTCTCTGTCCCCACTTTGTCCCCTCACTGTCCCCGCACTGTCCCCGCTCTGTCCCCTCTCTGTCCCCTCTCTCTCCCCTCTCTGTCCCCTCTCTGTCCTGCACTGTCCCCGCTCTGTCCCTGCTCCGTCCCCTCTCTGTCCCCGCTTTGTCACCGCTTTGTCCCCACTTTGTCCCCTCACTGTCCCCTCACTGTCCCTTCACTGTCCCCGCACTGTCCCCTCTCTGTCCCCACTCTGTCCCCTCTCTGTCCCCACTCTGTCCCCGCTCTGTCCTGCTCTGTCACCACTCCGTCACCACTCTGTCACCACTGCTGACTCAGCAGCCCCTCGCCGCCGTTTTCCCGGGAATTCAGCCCAAAACCGGAGCTGGCAGCTCCTTGGGGACAGAGAGCCCGGCGGTGTCACCTCCCCGTGACGTCAGGGACAGTGTGACAATCCGGGAAAGGAGCGATCAGCCTTTTCGGGGAAAGGCTCTGTCCCCGCTCTGTCCCCTCACTGTCCCCGCACTGTCCCCGCTCTGTTTTTTTAATTACAGAAATTCGGGAAGGTTTATTTATTTTTTTTTCTGCAGAAATTCGGGAAGGTTTATTTTTTTTATTCTAGAAATTCGGGAAGGTTTATTTTTTTTATTACACAAATTCGGGAAGGTTTATTTATTTTTATTCCAGAAATTCGGGAAGTTTTTTCCTGCCCAGCAGGGCAGAGGGTGACTCAGCAAAAAGGTTTTTCAGTGCTGAGTCACTCAGCAGCCACGAGTTCCCAGGAAGGGAAAATCAGCCTGGCTGAGCTCCAGGAGGGGAATTTGCTGCTTTAGGATTTTAATTTTTATATTTTCCGTCTAATTCTGTAATTATTCTGTAATTTTTCTGTAATCCTGTGATTATTTAGTGTACAACTCTGGGATCCACATAGGTGCTAAAGCTAATTTAATCTCATTTTTAGGCAAAATAATTCTTCTTTAAGCTCCAAATTCAAGGTCATCTCACTGTCTCAGAGCTCCAAAATATGTAAATAACAGTGAATTAATTGGGGGAGAAAACTTGGAGTAATTAACTTCATTAGCTGAAGGTGTAATTGCAGATTTTCCCCCAAATTCCCACATTTTTTGGGTCAGGGTTGGGATCTGTGGGGATTTGGGGATTTTTTTTTTGGATTTTGGCAATTTGGGATTTCAGGATTTTCAGGATTTTAGCAATTTGGGGATTTCCCCCCAAAAAAATGGGGAACTTTGAAAAAAAAAAGGGAATGGTGTGGATCCTGCTGTGGGATCAATGGGATCAGTGGAATGGGAATGATGCAGGTCCTGCTGTGGGATTAATAGGATCTGGGAATGGTGTGGATCCTGCTGAGGGATCAATGGGATCTGGGAATGGTGTGGATCCTGCTGTGGGATCAATGGGAATGGTGTGGATCCTGCTGTGGGATCAATGGGATCAATGGAAAGGTGTGGATCCTGCTGTGGGATCTGGGATTGGTGTGGATCCTGCTGTGGGATCAATGGGATCTGGGAATGGGAATGATGCAGGTCCTGCTGTGGGATTAATAGGATCTGGGAATGGTGTGATCCTGCTGTGGGATCAATGGGAATGGTGTGGGACCTGCTGTGGGATCAATGGGAATGGTGTGGGACCTGCTGTGGGATCAATGGGATCTGGGATTGGGAGGGATTGGGATTCCACTGTGGGATCTGAGAGTGGGAAAGATTCAAGTCCAACAGTGGAACCAGTGGAATTTGGGATTGGGAATTATGCAGATCCCACTGTGGAATCTGGGACTGGGAACGATGCAGATTCCCCTGTGGAATTTGGGATTGGGAATGATGCAGATTCCACTCTGGAATCTCTGATTGGGATTGATGCAGATCCCACTGCAGAACCTGGGACTGGGAGGGATTCAGGTCCCACAGTGGAACCAGTGGGATCTGGGATTGGGATTGATGCAGATCCCACTGTGGAATTTGGGATTGGGAATAATGCAGATCTCCTGTGGAATTTGGGATTGGGAATAATGCAGATCTCCTGTGGAATTTGGGATTGGGAATAATGCACATCCCACTGTGGAATTTGGGATTGGGAATGAGGCAGATCCCACTTTGCAATTTGGGATTGGGAACTATGCAGATCCCACTTTGGAATTTGGGATTGGGATTGATGCAGATCCCACTGCAGAACCTGGGACTGGGAGGGATTCAGGTCCCACAGTGGAACCAGTGGGATCTGGGATTGGGAATAATGCAGATTCCCCTGTGGAATGTGGAATTGGGAATGATGCAGATCCCACTGTAGAGTTTGGGATTGGGAACGATGCAGATCCCCTGTGGAATCTGGGATTGGGAATGATGCAGATCCCCCTGTGGAATTTGGGATTGGGAATGATGCAGATTCCCCAGTGGAATGTGGGATTGGAAGAGATTCGGGTATCACAGTGGAACCAGCGGGATCTGGGATTGGGAACGATGCAGATTCCCCTGTGGAATTTGGGATTGGGAACTATGCAGATTCCACTGTGGAATCTCTGATTGGGATTGATGCAGATCCCACTGCAGAACGTGGGACTGGGAGGGATTCAGGTCCCACAGTGGGATCTGGGACTGGGAACAATGCAGATTCCCCAGTGGAATTTGGGATTAGGAATGATGCAGGTCCCCCTGTGGAATTTGGGATTGGGAATAATGCAGATTCCCACTGTGGAATTTGGGATTGGAAGAGATTCAGGTATCACAGTGGAACTCAGCGCTGACTTCTGCTCCTCTTCACCCCGGGAGAGGGAAAAGGGATTCCCTGGGAAAAGGGAAAAGGGATTCCCTGGGAAAAGGGATTCCCTGGGATCCCCTGGGAAAAGGGAAAAGAGATTCCCTGGGAAAAGGGAAAAGGGATTCCCAGGGAAAAGGGATTCCCTGGGATTCCCTGGGAAAAGGGAAAAGGGATTCCCTGGGAAAAGGGAAAAGGGATTCCCTGGGAAAAGGGATTCCCTGGGAAAAGGGAAAAGGGATTCCCAGGGATCCCCTGGGATGCAGAGGAGCTGCAGAGCCGCTAGAACTCCCCCAAACCACCAACCAGGCAATCCAACCTCCTTCCCTCTCCACCTCCAGCACCCTCATCTGACAATTCCTGCCTGCAGCAGGAGCTTCTCCTCACCATCCTCCCTCCCGGGAAGCTGCAGGGACAGGGCTTGGCTTGGGAACAGCTCCAGGAATTCTCTGGAGCTGACTCATCGTAAACAGGAAGCTGGGAAAGTACAGGCAGGCGATCCCGAAACCCAAATTCCTGGGATTTTTGCCCCACGTGTCCCGGTGAAGGTTGTTTTGGCAGGAAGGGGTTTGGAGAGAGCTCGGCTCGGGGTGTTTCCCTGTTCCCAATCCTGCCCGGGCTGGTTTGGGATTTGCTCCAAAATTCCTCCTTCCCCCGGGGAACAAACAGCCTCCTCCCTCCTCCTGTTTTCCACAGAATCAGATTTCACCTCCTTGCTGCCTGACTTAATTTCCAGGATGGGAGAGGCGGAGATTCCCAAAAAATCCAGGGATTTTCCACAGAACCAGACCTGGTTTCACCCTGGTTTCACCTCCTCGCCGCCTGACTTAATTTCCAGGATGGGAGAGGTGGAGATTCCCAAAAAATCCAGGGGTTTTCCACAGAACCAGACCTGGTTTCACTTCCTCGCTGCCTGACTTAATTTCCAGGACGGGAGAGGTTGAGATTCCCGAAAAATTCGGGGAATCATCCTGCAGCGCTGCTGTTCTCTCCCTGCTTGGGAGTGGAGGAGCTGAAAACACTCTGTGTCTGCCAAAGAAAATAACCTCAGAGAGTCGCTGTGGTTTGGAATAAACCAGGAATGTCTAAACATAGACGAGACGGCGGGGAGTGGGATGGGATGGGATGGGGTGGGATAATGGGATGGGGTGGGGTGGGATGGGATGGGATAATGGGATGGGGTGGGGTGGGATGGGATGGGATGGGATGGGATGGGATGGGATGGGATTTTGGGATGGGATGGGTGATCCTGTCGGGAACGCTTGGCTTTGAAGGAGCCGGGTCTGGGGAGATGGTTGGAGGAGGAGGGTGGAGGAGAAGGTTGGAAGAAAAGGGTGGAGGAGGAGAATTTTGGAGAAGGAGAAGGTTGGAGGAGGAGAAGGTTGGAGGAAAAGGTTGGGGGAGAAGGTTGGAGGAGAAGAAGGTTGGAGGAAGAGAAGGTTTCAGGAGAAGGTTGGAGGAGAAGTTTGGAAGAGGAGAAAAGTTTGGAGGAGGAGAAGGTTGGAGGAGGAGAAGGTTGGAGGAGGAGAAGGTTGGAGGAAAAGGTTGGAGGAGAAGATGGTTTGAGGAGGAGAATTTTGGAGGAGGAGGAGCGTGGAGGAGAAGGTTGGAGGAGGAGAAGGAGGTTGAAGGAGGATGTTGGACATGATCCTATAGGGATGTTGGATGTGATCCTATAGGGATGTTGGATGTGATCCTATAGGGATGTTGGACATGATCCTATAGGGATGTTGGACATGATCCTATAGGGATGTTGGACATGATCCTATAGGGATGTTGGACATGATCCTATAGGGATGTTGGACATGATCCTATAGGGATGTTGGACATGATCCTATAGGGATGTTGGACATGATCCTATAGGGATGTTGGACATGATCCTATAGGGATGTTGGACATGATCCTATAGGGATGTTGGATGTGATCCTATAGGGATGTTGGACATGATCCTATAGGGATGTTGGACATGATCCTATAGGGATGTTGGACATGATCCTATAGGGATGTTGGACATGATCCTATAGGGATGTTGGATGTGATCCTATAGGGATGTTGGATGTGATCCTATAGGGATGTTGGACATGATCCTATAGGGATGTTGGGTGTGATCCTATAGGGATGTTGGATGTGATCCTATAGGATTTTGGACATGATCCTATAGGGATGTTGGATGTGATCCTATAGGGATGTTGGACGTGATCCTACAGGGATGTTGGACATGATCCCATAGGGATGTTGGATGTGATCCTATAGGGATGTTGGATGTGATCCTATAGGGATGTTGGACGTGATCCCATAGGGATTTTGGACATGATCCTATAGGGATGTTGGACCTGATCCTATAGGGATGTTGGATGTGATCCTATAGGGATGTTGGGTGTGATCCTATAGGGATGTTGGACATGATCCCATAGGGATGTTGGACGTGATCCTATAGGGATGTTGGATGTGATCCTATAGGGATGTTGGATGTGATCCTATAGGGATGTTGGACATGATCCTATAGGGATGTTGGACGTGATCCTATAGGGATGTTGGACATGATCCTATAGGGATGTTGGACATGATCCTACAGGGATGTTGGACATGATCCCATAGGGATGTTGGACGTGATCCCATAGGGATTTTGGACATGATCCCATAGGGATGTTGGATGTGATCCTATAGGGATGTTGGACATGATCCTATAGGGATTTTGGATGTGATCCTATAGGGATGTTGGACATGATCCCATAGGGATTTTGGACATGATCCTATAGGGATGTTGGATGTGATCCTATAGGGATGTTGGACATGATCCCATAGGGATTTTGGATGTGATCCTATAGGATGTTGGACCTGATCCTATGGGATGTTGGACATGATCCTATGGGATGTTGGACGTGATCCCATAGGGATGTTGGACATGATCCTATAGGGATGTTGGACGTGATCCTATAGGGATGTTGGATGTGATCCTATAGGATGTTGGACATGATCCCATAGGGATGTTGGACATGATCCTATAGGGATGTTGGACATGATCCTATAGGGATGTTGGACATGATCCTATAGGGATGTTGGACATGATCCTATAGGGATGTTGGACGTGATCCTATAGGGATTTTGGACATGATCCTATAGGGATGTTGGATGTGATCCTATAGGGATGTTGGACATGATCCTATAGGGATGTTGGATGTGATCCTATAGGGATGTTGGACATGATCCTATAGGGATGTTGGATGTGATCCTATAGGGATGTTGGACATGATCCTATAGGGATGTTGGGTGTGATCCTATAGGGATGTTGGACATGATCCTATAGGATTTTGGACATGATCCTATAGGGATGTTGGACATGATCCTATGGGATGTTGGACATGATCCCATAGGGATTTTGGATGTGATCCTATAGGGATGTTGGACATGATCCTATAGGGATGTTGGATGTGATCCCATAGGGATGTTGGATGTGATCCTATAGGGATGTTGGACATGATCCTATAGGGATGTTGGACATGATCCTATAGGGATTTTGGACATGATTCTATAGGATTTTGGAGCTGACCCCATAGGCAGGTTGGACAAAACCCCATGGGGATTTTGGACATGATCCTATAGGATTTTGAACATGATCCTATAGGGATGTTGGACATGACCCTATAGGGATTTTGAACATGATCCCTATGGGATTTTGGACATAATTCCATAGGGATTTTGGACATGATCCTATAGGATTTTGGGCCTGACCCCATAGGCAGGCTGCACACAACCCCACACCCAGGCTCCAGGGACACCCAAACCCCAAATCACCCCACAGGGATGTCCCAAAGTCCCCTCAGTCCCCAACTCACCCCAAACCTCACTTCCCCTATAAAAGTTCCTTTTCCCACTTTCCTCAGCAGAGTTCTCAGCAGAACTTCCCAAAAGGGATCCCGAGGGCGATTCGGGGAAAGAGGAACTGAAAACAACCCCAAAAGCGTCTGTGGGGTCGTCAGAGATGGTCATTGGGGTCCTCCCATCCCATTCCAGGATCCCAGCATGGAACAAACCCCAAAATGTCATCCCAATCCCAAAATTTCCCCATTTTTTTTAGGATTCTCCTAAACTGAGTCCTCCCAACCCGTTCCACAATCCCACGATGGAACAAACCCCAAAATTTCCCATATATTTTTTAGGATTCTCCTGAGCTAAGTCCTCCCAACCCATTCCAGGATCCCAGGATGGAATAAACCCAAAATGTCACCCCAACCCCAAATTTTCCTGGGTTTTTTTTGGGATTCTCCTGAGCTGAATCCTTCCAACCCATTCCACAATCCCAGATGGAACAAACCCCAAAATGTCACTCAAACCCCAAAATTTCCCATATTTTTTTTTAGGATTCTCCTGAGCTGAGTCCTCCCAGCCCATTCCAGGATCCCAGGATGGAACAAACCCCAAAATGTCACCCCAATCCCAAATTTCCCATATATTTTTTAGGATTCTCCTGAGCTAAGTCCTTCCAGATCATTCCACAATCCCAGGATGGAACAAACCCCAAAATTTTCCCATATTTTTTAGGATTCTCCAACTCATTCCACCATCCCAGGATGGGACAAACCCCAAATTTTCCCATATATTTTTTAGGATTCCCCTGAGCTGAGTCCTCCCAATGCATTCCAGGATCCCAGGATGGAACAAATCCCAAATTTTCCCATTTTCTTTTTAGGATTCTCCTGATCTGAATCCTCCCAACCCATTCCTCAATCCAGGATGGAACAAACCCCAAAACATCACCCCAATCCCAAATTTCCCATACTTTTTTATAGGATTCTCCTGATCTAAGTCCTTCCAGCTCATTCCACAATCCCAGGATGGAACAAACCCCAAAATTTTCCCCTTTTTTTTTAGGATTCTCCTGATCTGAATCCTCCCAACCCATTCCAGGATCCCAGCATGGAACAAACCCCAAAACATCACCCCAAACCCATATTTTCCCATTTTTTTTCAGGATTCTCCAGCTCATTCCACAATCCAGGATGGAACAAACCCCAAAATTTCCCATATTTTTTTTAGGATTCTCCTGAGCTAAGTCCTCCCAGCCCATTCTATGATCCCAGCATGGAACAAACCCCAAAATTTTCCCAGTTTTTTTTAGGATTCTCCCGAGCTGAGTCTCCCAGCTCACTCCACAATCCCAAAACGTCACCCCAACCCCAAATTTCCCCTATATTTTGTAGGATTCTCCTGATCTGAATCCTCCCAACCCATTCCAGGGTCCCAGACTGGAACAAACCCCAAATTTTCCCATATTTTTTTCCAGATTCTCCTAAACTGAATCCTCCCAACCCATTCCATGACCCCAGGATGGAACAAACCCCAAAATTTCCCCTATATTTTTTAGGATTCTCCTGATCTGAATCCTTCCAACCCATTCCACAATCTCAAGATGGAACAAACCCCAAAACGTCACCCCAACCCCAAATTTTCCCAGTTTTTTTTTAGGATTCTCCTAAACTGAGTCCTCCCAACTCATTCCACAATCCCAGATGGAATAAACCCCAAAATGTCATCCCAACCCCAAATTTTCCTGGGTTTTTTTTAGGATTCTCCTGAGCTGTGTCCTTTTAGCTCATTCCATGATCCAGAATGGAATAAACCCCAAAATGTCACCCCAATCCCAAATTTCCCGTATTTTTTTTAGGATTCTCCTGAGCTAAGTCCTTCCAGATCATTCCACCATCCCAGGATGGAACAAACCCCAAAATTTTCCCCTTTTTTTTTAGGATTCTCCTGAGCTGAGTCTTCCAGCTCACTCCACAATCCCAAAATGTCACCCCAACCCCAAATTTCCCCTATATTTTGTAGGATTCTCCGGATCTGAATCCTCCCAACCCATTCCACCATCCCAGACTGGAACAAACCCCAAAATTTCCCCTATATTTTGTAGGATTCTCCTAAACTGAATCCTCCCAACCCATTCCATAATCCCAGGATGGAACAAACCCAAAAATGTGACCCCAATCCCAAATTTCCCATATTTTTTTTAGGATTCTCCTGATCTGAATCCTCCCAACCCATTCCACCATCCCAGGATGGAACAAACCCCAAAATTTCCCCTATATTTTGTAGGATTCTCCGGATCTGCTCGGAGCTGATGGCAGAGAATGTCCACAACTAACAACATAGCTCAGGCCAGGAAGCTGGTGGAGCAGCTCCGCATCGAGGCCGGCATTGAGAGGATCAAGGTGAGCCTGGAAACCCCAAATCGACCCCAAAAACTGATGGGGTGGCGGCTTGTCCCCAAAAAAATGATGGGGTGGCAGTTTGACCCCAAAAAAACAACTGGGATGGCAGTTTGTCCCCCAAAAAAATGGATGGGATGGCAGTTTGTCCTCAAAAAAAATCTGGTGGGATAGAAATTTGTCCCCAAAAAATGGATGGGATGGCAGTTTGTCCCCAAAAAAATCTGGTGGGATGGCAGTTTGACCCCAAAAATATGGTGGGATGGCAGTTTGTACCCAAAAATTGATGGGGTGGAAGTTTGTCCCAAAAAAATTGATGGGATGGCAGTTTGACCCCAAAAAACTGGGGTTGGTTGGCAGTTTGACCCCAAAAAACCTTATGGGGTGGCAGTTTGTCCCCAAAAGTTGGTGGGATGGCAGTTTGTCCCCAAAAAAACCTGATGGGATCCCAAATTTCCCCCAAAAATGGATGGGATGGCAGTTTGTCCCCAAAAATATTGATAGGGTGGCAGTTTGTCCCCAAAAAAATCTGGTGGGGTGGCAGTTTGTCCCCAAAAATTGGGATGGCAGTTTGTCCCCAAAAAAACCTGATGGGATCCCAAATTTCCCCCAAAAACCTACTGGGGTGGCAGTTTGTCCCCAAAAATCTGCTGGGATGGCAGTTTGTCCCCAAAAATAATTGATGGGATGGTAGTTTGTACCCAAAAAACTGGTGGGAAACCCCAAATTTCCCCCAAAAATGCATGGGATGGCAGTTTGTCCCCAAAAAATCTGCTGGGATAGAAGTTTGTCCCCAAAAATTCATGGGGTGGCAGTTTGTCCCCAAAAAAAACACTGATGGGATCCCAAATTTCCCCCAAAAACCTACTGGGATGGTAGTTTGTCCCTAAAAATATTGATGGGATGGCAGTTTGTCCCCAAAAATTCTGGTGGAATGGCAGTTTGTCCCCAAAAAAACTGGTGGGAAACCCCAAATTTCCCCCAAAAATCTGGTGGGATGGCAGTTTGTCCCTAAAAATATTGATGGGGTGGCAGTTTGTCCCCAAAAAAATCTGGTGGGGATGGAAGTTTGACCCCAAAAAAACTGATTGGATGGAAGTTTGTCCCCAAAAAATTGATGGGGTGGCAGTTTGTCCTAAAAAAATCCTACTGGGATGGCAGTTTGTCCCCAAAAAAATGGATGGGGTGGCAGTTTGTCCCCAAAAACTGCCCTGATGGGATGGCAGCTTGTCCTCAAAAATGGATGGGATAGAAGTTTGTCCCCAACAAAACAACTGGGGTGGCGGCTTGTCCCCAAAAAAATGATGGGGTGGCAGTTTGACCCCAAAAAATCTGGTGGGATGGAAGTTTGAGCCCAAAAAATTGATGGGATGGCAGTTTGTCCCCAAAAAAATGGATGGGATGGAAGTTTGACTCCAAAAAAAAACTGATGGGATCCCAAATTTCCCCCAAAAACCTACTGGGATGGCAGTTTGTCCCTAAAAATATTGATAGGGTGGCAGTTTGTCCTCAAAAAAATCTGCTGGGATGGCAGTTTGTCCCCAAAAAAACTGATTGGATGGTAGTTTGTCCCAAAAAATATCTGGTGGGGATGGCAGTTTGTCCTAAAAAAATCCTACTGGGATGGCAGTTTGTCCCCAAAAATGGATGGGATAACAGTTTGTCCCTAAAAAAATCTGGTGGGATGGCAGTTTGACCCCAAAAAAATTGATGGGGTGGCAGTTTGTCCCAAAAAACCTTATGGGATGGAAGTTTGTCCCTAAAAATATTGATGAGATGGCAGTTTGTCCCCAAAAACTAGGATTGGATGGCAGTTTGTCCCCAAAAAATGGATGGGATGGCAGTTTGTCCCCAAAAAAAACTGATGGGATCCCAAATTTCACCCAAAAACCTACTGGGATGGCAGTTTGTCCCCAAAAATCCTAGTGGGATGGCAGTTTGTCCCCCAAAAAACTGATGGGATGGCAGTTTGTCCCCAAAAATTCTGGTGGAATGGCAGTTTGTCCCCAAAAAAACTGGTGGGAAACCCCAAATTTCCCCCAAAAATGGATGGGATAACAGTTTGTCCCCAAAAAATCTGCTGGGATAGAAGTTTGTCCCCTAAAAATGGATGGGATGGCAGTTTGTCCCCAAAAACTGATGGGATTATTTATATCCAATTTTTAAAAAATCCCAATAAATAATCCAAGAAAATAATATCAAATAAACAAAACCACTGATTTTTCCACTCCAAATCCCCTTTTTTTCCACTCACCTCCAATCTCCCATTAGGAAAACCTCTAAATACCCCAAATCCCATTAAAAAAACCCCAAATCCCATCCAGAGAAATCCCAAATCCCATCCAGAAATACCCAATGAAACTGATTTTTCCACCCCATAATTCCCATAAAAAACTGATTTTTCCACTCCCAATCTCCCTTTCTTCCAATCCTCTCCAACCTCCCATTGGGAAAAAATAGAAAATACCCAAATCCCACCCAAAAAAACCCCAAATCCCTTTCAGAAATACCCAATAAATAAAACCACTGATTTTCCACCCCATTTATTCCCATTAAACTAATTTTTCCACATCCATTATTCCCATAAAAAACTAATTTTTCCTCATGCATTATTCCCATAAAAAACTGATTTTCCACATCCATTAATTCCCATAAAATGCTGATTTTTCCTCATCCATTATTCCCATAAAAAACTGATTTTTCCACATCCATTATTCCCATAAAAAACTGATTTTTCCACTCCCAACTCCCTTTTTCCCCATTCCTCTCCAACCTCCCATTGGGAAAAATTAGGAAATATCCAAATCCCACCCAAAAAACCCCAAATCCCATTCAGAAATTATCAATAAATAAAACCACTGATTTTCCACCCCATTTATTCCCATTAAACTGATTTTTCCACATCCATTATTCACATAAAAAACTGATTTTTCCTCATCCATTATTCCCATAAAAACCTGATTTTTCCACCCTCATTATTCCTATAAAAAACTAATTTTTCCACCTCCATTATTTATATCCATTTTTTTAAAAAATCCCAATAAAATAATAAATAATCCAAGAAAATAATATTAAATAAACAAAAAACCTGATTTTTCCACCCCATTATTCCCATAAAAAACTGATTTTTCCACCCCATTAATTCCCATAAAAAACTGATTTTTCCACTCCCAACTCCCTTTTTTCCAATCTCCCATTAGGAAAAATTAGGAATATCCAAACCCCATTCAAAAAAACCCCAAATCCCATTCAGAAATACCCAATAAATAAAATCACTGATTTTTTCCACCCCATTTATTCCCATAAAATGCTGTTTTTTCCACATCCATTATTTATATCCAATTTTTTTAAAAAATCCCAATAAAATAGTAAATAATCCCATAATAAATAAATAATAAATAATTAAAAATAAATAAATAAATAAATAATAAATAAATAAGAAAATAATACATAATCCAATAATAAGTAAATAATAAATAATCCAAGAAAATAATATCCAATAAATAAAACCACTGATTTTCCACATCCATTATTCCTATAAAAAACTGATTTTTCCACACCCATTATTTATATAAAATAAACAAAAAACTGATTTTTCCACCCCATAATTCCCATAAAAAACTGATTTTTCCACTCCCAACTCCCTTTTTTCCCATTCCTCTCCAACCTCCCATTGGGAAAAAATAGAAAATACCCAAATCCCATCCAGAAAAACCCCAAATCTCATTCAGAAATTATGAATAAATAAAACCACTGATTTTTCACCCCATTTATTCCCATTAAACTAATTTTTCCACATCCATTATTTATATCCAATTTTTAAAAAATCCCAATAAAATAATAAATAATCCAAGAAAATAATATCAAATAAACAAAACCACTGATTTTTCCACCCCATTATTCCCATAAAAAACTGATTTTTCCTCATCCATTATTCCCATAAAAACCTGATTTTTCCTCATCCATTATTCCCATAAAAACCTGATTTTTCCACTCCCAACTCCCTTTTTTCCAATCTCCCATTGGGAAAAATTAGGAATATCCAAATCCCATTCAAAAAAACCCCAAATCCCATCCAGAAATACCCAATAAATAAATCCACTGATTTTCCATAAAATGCTGATTTTTCCACCCCCATTATTTCTATCCAATTTTTTAAAAATCCAATAAAATGGTAAATAATAAAGAAATAATAAATAATTAATAATAAATAATAAATAATCCAAGAAAATAATATCAAATAAACAAAACCACTGATTTTCCCACATCCATTATTCCCATAAAAAACTGATTTTTCCTCATCCATTATTCCCATAAAAAACAGATTTTTTCACTCCCAACCCCCTTTTTTCCCATTCCTCTCCAACCTCCCATTGGGAAAAATTAGGAATATCCAAACTCCATTCAAAAAAAACCCCAAATCCCATTCAGAAATACCCAATAAATAAAAACACTGATTTTTTCCACCCCATTTATTCCCATTAAACTGATTTTTCCACCCCCATTATTTATATCCAATTTTTTTTAAAAATCCCAATAAAATAGTAAATAATCCAATAATAAATAAATAAAAAATAAATAAATAATAAATAAATAAGAAAATAATACATAATCCAATAATAAGTAAATAATAAATAATCCAAGAAAATAATATCCAATAAATAAAACCACTGATTTTCCACATCCATTATTCCTATAAAAAACTGATTTTTCCACACCCATTATTTATATAAAATAAACAAAAAACTGATTTTTCCACCCCATTATTCCCATAAAAAACTGATTTTTCCTCATCCATTATTCCCATAAAAACCTGATTTTTCCACTCCCAACTCCCTTTTTTCCAATCTCCCATTGGGAAAAATTAGGAATATCCAAACCCCATTCAAAAAAACCCCAAATCCCATTCAGAAATACCCAATAAATAAAATCACTGATTTTTCCACCCCATTTATTCCCATTAAACTAATTTTTCCACCTCCATTATTTATATCCAATTTTTTAAAAAACCCCAATAAAATAGTAAATAATCCCATAATAAATAAATAGTAAATAATCAAAAAATAAATAATAAATAAATAAATAAAAAATAAATAAATAAGAAAATAATAAATAATCCAACAATAAGTAAATAATAAATAATCCAAGAAAATAATAAACAGTAAATAAAACCACTGATTTTCCATAAAATGCTGATTTTTCCACCCCCATTATTTATATCCAATTTTTAAAAAATCCACTAAAATGATAAATAATAAAGAAATAATAAATAATAAATAATAAATAATAAATAATCCAAGAAAATAATATCAAATAAACAAAACCACTGATTTTTCCACCTCATAATTCCCCTAAAAAACAGATTTTTCCACTCCCAACCCCCTTTTTTCCCATTCCTCTCCAACCTCCAATTAGGAAAACCTCTAAATACCCCAAACCCCATTCAGAAAAACCCCAAATCCCACTCAGAAATACCCAATAAAACTGATTTTTCCACATCCATTATTCCCATAAAAAACTGATTTTTCCACTCCCAACTCCCTTTTTTCCAATCTCCCATTAGGAAAAATTAGGAATATCCAAACCCCATTCAAAAAAACCCTAAATCCCATCCAGAGAAATCCCAAATCCCATCCAGAAATACCCAATAAAACTGATTTTTCCACCCCATAATTCCCCTAAAAACCAGATTTTTCCACTCCCAACCTCCTTTTTTCCCATTCCTCTCCAACCTCCCATTGGGCAAAAATAGAAAACACCCAAACCCCATTCAAAAAAACCCCAAATCCCACTCAGAAATACCCAATAAAACTGATTTTTCCACATCCATTATTCCCATAAAAAGCTGATTTTTCCACTCCCAACTCCCTTTTTTCCAATCTCCCATTAGGAAAAATTAGGAATACCCAAATCCCACCCAAAAAAACCCCCAAAATTTGGATTTTTTCCCCCTCCAGGTATCCAAAGCCTCCTCGGAGCTGCTGAGTTACTGCGAGCAGCACGCCAGGAGCGACCCGCTGCTGGTGGGAGTTCCAGCCTCGGAAAATCCCTTCAAGGACAAGAAACCCTGCACCATCCTATAGCCAGCCAACCTGCCGCAGGGGATTCCGGGGAAAAAACGGAAATTCTGGGGAAAAAACTGAAATTTTGGGGAAAATGGGAAATTCCTGGGGAAAAACCTGAAATTTCGGGGAAAAAAGCTGAAATTTCTGAGAAAAAACGCGAAATTCCTGAGAAAAAACCCTGAAAAAACCTGAAATTCTGGGGAAAATGCGAAATTCCTGGGAAAAACCCTGAAATTTCTGGGGAAAAAGCTGAAATTTCTGGGGAAAAAACGAAATTCCTGGGGAAAAACCTGAAATTTCTGGGGAAAACCCAAAAAAATCCTGAAATTTCTGGGAAAAAATCTGAAATTTCTGGGGAAAAACCTGAAATTTCTGGGAAAAACCTGAAATTTCTGGGAAAAAGTCCCAAAATTCCTGGGAAAAAACCCAAAAAATCACAAAAAAATCCCGAAATTCCGGGGAAAAAAGCTGAAATTTCTGGGGAAAAAACCTGAAATTTCTGGGGAAAAACCTGAAATTTCTGGGGAAAATGTGAAATTCCTGAGAAAAAATCCCAAAATTCCTGGGAAAAAACCCAAAAAAATCGCTAAAAAATCCTGAAACTCCTGGGAAAAACCTGAAATTCCTGGGAAAAACCTGAAATTTCTGGGAAAAAACCCTGAAAAAAACCAAAATTCTGGGGAAAATGCGAAATTCCTGGGAAAAAAACCCAAAATTCCTGGGAAAAAACCCAAAAAATCGCTAAAAAATCCTGAAATTCCTGGGAAAAACCTGAAAATTCTGGGGAAAAACCTGAAATTCCTGGGAAAAAAACTGAAATTTCTGGGGAAAACCCAAAAAAATGTGGAATTTCTGGGAAAAAATATGGAATTTCTGGGGAAAAAAGCTGAAATTTCTGGGAAAAATCCCGAAAAACCCCTGAAATTCCTGGGAAAAAACCTGAAATTTTTGAGAAAAAACGCGAAATTCCTGGGAAAAATCCCCAAAATTTCTGGGAAAAAACCTGAAATTCTGGGGAAAATGTGAAATTTCTGGGGAAAAACCTGAAATTCCTGAGAAAAAACCCAAAAAAATCCTGAAATTTCTGGGGAAAAAAGCTGAAATTCTGGGGAAAATGCGAAATTCCTGGGGAAAAACCTGAAATTTCGGGGAAAAAACCCCGAAAAATCCTGAAATTTCTGGGAAAAAACCTGAAATTCCTGGGAAAAACCTGAAATTCCTGAGAAAAAAACCCAAAAAATCCTGAAATTTCTGGGGAAAATGTGAAATTCTGGGGAAAAAACCTGAAAATCCTGGGAAAAAACCTGAAATTTCTGGGGAAAAAACCTGAAATTTCTGGGAAAAAACCTGAAATTTTTGAGAAAAAACGCGAAATTCCTGGGAAAAAACCCTGAAAAAACCTGAAATTCTGGGGAAAATGCGAAATTCTGGGGAAAAACCGGGATTTTGGGAAAAAATGGGAAAGTTGGAGGAGAAAAAGTGGAATTTGGGTGAAACTGGGAAGTTTGGGGGAAAAATAGGGAATTTTGGGGTAAAAAACCCAAAAATCCCTGAAATTCCTGAGAAAAAATCCTGAAATTTCTGGGGAAAAACCCGAAATTTCTGAGAAAAACCTGAAATTCTGGGGAAAATGCGAAATTCCTGGGAAAAAACCTGAAATTCCTGAGAAAAAAGCCCGAAAAAACCCGAAATTCTGGGGAAAAATCCTGAAATTTCTGGGAAAAACCTGAAATTTCTGGGGAAAATGTGAAATTCCTGGGGAAAAACCTGAAATTTTTGAGAAAAAACGCGAAATTCCTGAGAAAAAACCCCAAAAAACCTGAAATTCCTGGGAAAAAACCTGAAATTCCTTGGAAAAAACCCCGAAATTACTGGGAAAAAACCTGAATTTCTGAGAAAAAAATCCCGAAAAATCCTGAAATTCCTGAGGAAAAAACCAAAAAAATCCCGAAATTCCTGGGAAAAAACCTGAAATCTTGAAACCCTGAAAAAAACCCAAAATTCCTGAGAAAAAACCCAAAATATCCCGAAATTCCTGGGGAAAAACCCTGAAATTCCTGGGAAAAAATCCCGAAAAATCCTGAAATTTCTGGGAAAAAACCCGAAATTCCTGAGAAAAAAAACCCAAAAAATCCTGAAATTTCTGGGAAAAAACCTGAAATTCTGGGGAAAATGCGAAATTCCTGAGAAAAAATCCTGAAATTTTGGGGAAAAACCCCAAAAAATCCTGGAATTCCTGGGAAAAAATCTGAAATTCCTGGGAAAAACCTGAAATTCTGGGGAAAATGTGAAATTCCTGGGGAAAAACCTGAAATTTCTGGGAAAAAACCCCGAAAAATCCTGAAATTTCTGGGAAAAAATCCTGAAATTCCTGGGAAAAACCTGAAATTTCTGGGAAAAAAATCCCAAAAAATCCTGAAATTCATGGGAAAAAATCTGAAATTCCTGGGAAAAAACCTGAAATTCCTGGGAAAAAACCTAGAAAACCTGACTGAAACCCCAAAACCCCGAAATTCCTGAGAAAAAACCCCAAAATTTCTGGGAAAAAAAACCCCAAAATTTCTGGGAAAAAACCTGAAATTTTTTGGAAAAAACCCCCAACAAAACCTGAAATTCCTGGGGAAAAACCCCAAAATTTCTGGGAAAAAACCTGAAATTTTTTGGAAAAAACCCCCAACAAAACCTGAAATTCCTGGGGAAAAACCCCAAAATTTCTGGGAAAAAACCTGAAATTCCTGGGAAAAAATCCTGAAAATCCTGGGAAAAAACCCCGAAATTCCTGGGAAAAAAACCCCAAAAATCCTGAAATTCCTGGGAAAAAACCCTGAAAAAACCTGAAATTCCTGGGAAAAAATCCAAAATTCCTGGGAAAAAACGTGAAATTCCTGGGAAAAAACCCCAAAAAACCCCGAAATTCCTGAGAAAAAAAGCCGAAAAAATCCCGAAATTCCTGAGAAAAAACCTGAAATTCCTGAGAAAAAATCCTGAAAATCCCAAAAAAAAGATAAAAAACCCTTAAAATTAGCGATCTGGAGGGATTAAAATGAGGATTATTTGGGATTTTTAGGGGAAAAAAAATCCTGATTTGTTATCCCAAATTCTGGGGGGGAAGGTTGGGGTTTGGGAAAAGAAAAAATTGGGAATTTGGGTTTTGAAAATCGACTGGAGGAGGGAAAAAAGGTGGTTTGGGGGATTTTTTGGAGGGAAATTAGGATTTGGGAGGAATTTTCACAGAAAAATTAGGATTTTTTGGAGGGAAATTTGGATTTGGGAGGAATTTTCACAGAAAAAAATAGGAATTTTCATTGGGAAATTAGGATTTTTCACTGGGAAATTGGGATTTTTTTGGAGGGAAATTCGGATTTGGGAGGATTTTTCACAGAAAAATTAGGATTTTTCCCAGGGAAATTAGGATTTGGGAGGATTTTTCGTAGGAATTTTAGGATTAGGGAGGATTTTTTCATTGGGAAATTGAGATTTTTCTTTGGGAAATTAGGATTTGGGAGGAATTTTCATCGGGAAATTAGGATTTGGGAGGATTTTTCACTGGGAAATTGAGATTTGGGAGGATTATTCATTGGGAAATTAGGATTTTTTGGAGGGAAATTAGGATTTGGGTTGAATTTTCCGAGGGATTTTAGGATTTGGGAGGAATTTTTCATTGGGAAATTAGGATTTTTTGGAGGGAAATTCAGATTTGGGAGGAATTTTCATTGGGATTTTAGGATTTGGGAGGAATTTTCCTTGGGATTTTAGGATTTGGGAGGATTCCCAACGGGATGTGAGACTTTCTGCTCAGCAGGACTTTTGCTCTGGAGAATTTCGGGATGAGGAGGAGAGAGATTTTGTAGAAAATCAGTACAAAAATCCTAAAAAAAAACCCCAAAATCCCACAAAAAAACCCCAAAATCCCACAAAAACCCTGAATCCCACAGCTGTGAAATCCCATAGGGAATTTTTGGGATTTCAGGGATGAGGGAATTTGGGATCTCCCTAAATTTGGGGAGGGAGGGAGGGAGGGAAGAACATCCCAAACCTTGGAAAAATCGACTTTTTTGGGATTTTCGGCCTAAAAATGGGCGAATTTCCAGAATTTTCCCTTTTCCAGTGGAATTCCAGAGGGAGATTTCCGGATTGATTGGGGTTTAATTAATTGGGATTTAATTGGATTTAATTGGGATTTGATTGGGATTTAATTGGGATTTGATTGGGAGTTAATTGGTATTTAACTGGGATTTAATTGGGAGTTAATGGGGATTTAATTGGGATTTAATTAGATTTAATTGGGATTAAATTGGGATTTGATTGGGATTTAATTGGGATTTGTTTGGAATTTGATTGTGATTTGATTGGGATTTGATTGGGATTTATTAGGATTTAATTAATTGGGATTTGATTGGGGTTAAATTGGGATTTATTGGGATTTAATTGGATTTAATTGGGATTTGATTGGGATTTAATTAATTGGGATTTGATTGGGATTTAATTGGATTTAACTGGGATTTAGTTGGGATTAATTGGGATTTAATTAATTGGGATTTGATTGGGATTTAATTAATTGGGATTAATTGGGATTTAATTGGATTTAATTGGGATTTAATTTGGATTGGCAGGGGGAGGAAGCTGTGAGGAAAAGGGGAAATAGGAAAAGGGGAAAAGGGAAATAGGAAAATGGGAAAACAAAAGGGGAAAAGGAAAAGGGGAAAAGGGGAGAAGGAAAAGGGAAAAAGGAAACAGGGGAATAGGAAAGGGGAGAAGGAAAAAGGGGTTGGGAAGAGGGAAAAGGAGACAGGAAAAGGGAAAGGGAAAAGGGAAATGGAGAAGGGAAAAAGGGGCAGGAAGAGGAGTTGGGAAAAGGGAAAAGGAACTGGGAAAAAGGGGTTAGGAACTGGGAAAAGGACCTGGGAAAAGGGAAAAGGAACTGGGAAAAAGGAAAAGGAACTGGGAAAAGGGAAAAGGAAAAGGGAAAAGGAACTGGGAAAAGGGAAAAGGAACTGGGAAAAGGAAAAGGGAAAAGGGAAAAGGAACTGGGAAAAGGGAAAAGGAACTGGGAAAAGGAAAAGGGAAAAGGGAAAAGGAACTGGGAAAAGGGAAAAGGAACTGGGAAAAGGGAAAAGGGAAAAGGAAAAGGAACTGGGAAAAGGAAAAAGGGAAAAGGAAAAGGGAAAAGGAACTGGGAAAAGGAACTGGGAAAAGGGAAAAGGAACTGGGCAGGAAGCAGGAAAAAGCCCTGCAGCATTTCCCGTGGAGCTCCCAGCACAGGAATCCCGAAATTCCAGAGGGAATTCCAGAGGGAATTCCAGAGGGAATTCCAGAGGGTTGGGAGCTGCTGGCAGGTGACTCGTTTTTATTTCCAGTGGGGGGAAAAAAAACACAAAAAAAAATTTATTTTTCTTTGATTTTCTTTTATTTTTTTCCTGGAATTTCATCCTTGTCAGAGTTAAAAAACTCTGTGCTCATCCTCCCCTAGGTGGTTGTTTTTGTTTTTTTTTTAATGGCATTGAAATAGAGAAATGCAGAATTTTCCCAGGTAGTCAGAAAAAAAAATAAAAGGAAAAAAGGAAAAAAAAGGGAAAAAGGAAAAAAAAAAGGAAAAAAAGAAAAAAAAGGAAAAAAAAAGAAAAAAAAAAGGAAAAAGAAAAAAAGGAAAAAAAGGAGAAAAAAAAGGAAAAAAAGGGGAAAAAACGGAAAAAAAAGAGGGAAAAAATGAGGAAAAAAAGGAAAAAAAAGGAAAAAAGGGGGGAAAAAAAGAAAAAAAAAAAGGAAAAAAAGAGGGAAAAATAATTTAAAAAAAAAGCTTTTCAGGACTTTTTAAGTGGAGCAGGAGGAGCTCAACTCCACAAAATCCTTTATTTCTGGGAGGTAACCACACCCCCAAATCTGCTCCAAAACCAGAAAACTGGGAGAGAAAAAAAGAGAGAAAAATATTCTCCTGTTTCACTTTTCCTCCCCTCCCTATCTCAGGAGCTTCTGCATCCTCCCAAATCCCATTTTTCCCCAAAAAAATTACTTAAAAATCCCATTTATTTAACAAAAAAAACCCCAAATAACTCATTTATTCCAAACCCAGTTGAGATCCTCGTTTTCTTCTCTCTGATCTCATTAAAACCCTCAATAATAATAATTATAATTATTATTTTTATTCTTCTGATTTGCCAAACTCTGATCTCTCCTTGCCAAATCCAAGGTTTTTTTTCCCAGATTTTCCTTAGGAAGTGCTCTGTTGCCCTAAGCTCCTCGTCCTTCTGCGAAATTCCCAGATTTTGGGGTCGTTTTGTATTTTTAATTGGATTTTTTTATTTCCTCTCTCTCTCGTGTGCCATCAACTCCCGTCGCGCCGTCGGGTGAAATGTTCCGTGGAATTGTCGTTCCCAAGCGGATGGAGGACAGAATAAAAAGGCTCACTTTGCATTTGGCCAGATTTCCTTGGGGATTTGGGGATTAATTGGGAATTTGTTCTTGGATTTGGGAATGGGGTTTGGGAATTGGGAATTGGGAATTGGGTTTGGGAATTTGTCCTTGGGTTTGGGAATTGGGAATTCGTCCATGAATTTGGAAATTTGTTCTTGGGTTTGGGAATTCTTCCTTGGGTTTGGGAATTGGGAACTGGGTTTGGGAATTCTTCCTTGGGTTTGGGAATTCATTCTTGGGTTTGGGAATTCGTCCTTTGGGTTTGGGAATTGGGAATTGGGAATTGGGTTTGGGAATTTGTTCTTGGGTTTGGGAATTGGGAATTCGTCCTTGGATTTGGGAATTGGGAACTTATCCTTGGGTTTGGGAATTCGTCCTTTGGGTTTGGGAATTCTTCCTTGGGTTTGGGAATTGGGAATTTGTTCTTGGATTTGGGAATTTGTTCTTGGATTTGGGAATTTGTTCTTGGGTTTGGGAATTGGGATTTCGTCCTTGGGTTTGGGAATTTGTCTTTGAGTTTGGGAATTGGGAATTCATCCTTGGGAATTGGGAATTCATCCTTGGGTTTGGGAATTTGTCTTCGGATTTGGGAATTTGTCCTTGGGTTTGGGAATTGGGAATTGGGAATTCCTCCTTGGGTTTGGGAATTGGGAATTCTTCCCTGGGTTTGGGAATTTGTTCTTGGGTTTGGGAATTGGGAATTCATCCTTGGGTTTGGGAATTCATTCTTGGGTTTGGGAATTTGTCTTTGGATTTGGGAATTGGGAATTTGGAATTCGTTCTTGCATTTGGGAATTCATTCTTTGGTTTAGGAATTGGGAATTTGGAATTCATCCTTGGGTTTGGGAATTGGGAATTGGGAATTGAGAATTCATCCTTGGGTTTGGGAATTTGTTCTTGGGTTTGGGAATTGGGAATTCATCCTTGGGTTTGGGAATTCTTCCTTTGGGAATTCGTTCTTGGGTTTGGGAATTGGGAATTTGTTCTTGGGTTTGGGAATTCGTCCATGAATTTGGGAATTCATTCTGGATTTGGGAATTCGTTCTTGGGTTTGGGAATTTGTCCTTGGATTGGGAATTGGGAATTCTTTCTTGGGTTTGGGAATTCGTTCTTGGATTTGGGAATTCATCCTTGGGTTTGGGAATTGGGAATTGGGAATTCCTCCTTGGGTTTGGGAATTGGGAACTTATCCTTGGGTTTGGGAATTCGTCCTTTGGGTTTGGGAATTCATCCTTGGGTTTGGG
Organism: Lichenostomus cassidix; assembly: GCF_008360975.1. Taxonomy (NCBI): domain Eukaryota; kingdom Metazoa; phylum Chordata; class Aves; order Passeriformes; family Meliphagidae; genus Lichenostomus; species Lichenostomus cassidix. The sequence continues at coordinate 2,619,158 of NC_139508.1, read as the reverse complement.
AATTGGGAACTGGGTTTGGGAATTCTTCCTTGGGTTTGGGAATTCATTCTTGGATTGGGAATTGGGAATTTGTTCTTGGGTTTGGGAATTCATCCTTGGGTTTGGGAATTTGTTCTTGGATTTGGGAATTAGGAATTGGGTTTGGGAATTGGGAATTGGGAATTGGGAATTCATCCTTGGGTTTGGGAATTGGGAATTGGGTTTGGGAATTGGGAATTGGGAATTCGTCCTTGGGTTTGGGAATTGGGAATTCATCCTTGGATTCAGGAATTCATTCTTGGGTTTGGGAATTGGATTTGGGAATTCATCCTTGGGTTTGGGAATTCGTTCTTGGGTTTGGGAATTCGTTCTTGGGTTTGGGAATTGGGAATTCATCCTTGGATTTGGGATTTCATCCTTGGATTGGGAATTTGTCCTTGGATTGGGAATTCATCTTTGAGTTTGGGAATTGGGAATTGGGAATTCGTTCTTGGGTTTGGGAATTGGGAATTTGTCCTTGGGTTTGGGAATTGGGAATTCATTCTTGGATTCAGGAATTCGTTCTTGGGTTTGGGAATTGGATTTGGGAATTCATCCTTTGGGTTTGGGAATTGGGAATTGGGAATTCATCCTTGTGTTTGGGAATTCTGGGTGCTCTGGAATCCCTGTGGGATGGAGGATTCCGTGGGATTGTGGCTCCTGGAGGGTTGGAACCTTTTGGGAATCTTCCCATGCTTGGGGAAATCCTTTTCCCTTGGGAAATCCTCCAATGGGATCAGGAAATCCTCCAATGGGATCAGGAAATCCTCTAGTGGGATCGGGAAATTTCACTGGAAATCCTCCAGTGGGATCGGGAATGCTGATTCATTATGGGAACCCCCAGGAACTGCAGACCCTCAGGAATTCCCTTTTCCTACCCCTGGGAAAATCCTTTTCCCTTGGGAAATCCTCCCAACCCCTCTGGATCTCCCCATTCCCAGTGGGATCGGGAATGCAGATTCCATATATGGACCCCAAGAAATTGCAGCTCCTCAGGAATCACAGCTCTTTGGAAATTCCATTATCCCACCCTTGGGAATCTCCCACTCCCAGGAATTCCCTTTTCCCATCCCCTGGATCTCCATTCCCATCCCTGGATGCTCCAGTGGGATCGGGAATGCTGATTCCTTATGGGAACCCCCGGGAATTGCAGCTTCTTAGGGATCCCCTTTTCCCACCCTTGGGAAATCATCCCAACCCCTGGATCTTCCCATTCCCAGTGGGATAGGGAATGCAGATTCCATATGTTGACCCTAAGGAATTGCAGCTCCTCAGGGATCACAGCCCCTCGGAAATCCCATTATCCCACCCTTGGGAATATCCCACTCTCAGGAATTCACTTTTCCCACCCTTGGGAAATCATCCCAACCCCTGGATCTCCCCATTCCCAGTGGGATTGGGAATTCCCATTCCTTATGTTGACCCCAAGGAACTGCAGCCCCTCAGAAATTCACTTTTCCCACCCTTGGGAATCCATCCATTCCCAGGGATCTCCTTTTCCCACCCCCTAGATCTTCCCTCCCTATTCCCAGCGGGATCGGGATCGGGATTCCACAATTCCTCCTGTGGACCCCCAGGAACTGCAGCCCCTCAGGAATCCCCTTTTCCCACCCCTGGGAATATCCCACTCCCAGGAATTCCCTTTTCCCACCCCCTGGATCTCCATTCCCATCCCTGGATGCTCCATTGGGATTGGGAATGCAGACTCCTTATATGAACCCCAAGGAATTGCAGCTCCTCAGGAATTCCCTATTCCCACCCTTGGGAAATCATCCCACCCGCCTGGATCTCCCCATTCCCAGTGGGATTGGGAATGCAGATTCCATATATGGACCCCAAGGAATTGCAGCTCCTCAGGGATCACAGACCCTCAGAAATCCCATTATCCCACCCTTGGGAATCTCCCACTCTCAGGAATCTCCTTTTTCCACCCTTGGGAATCTCCCACTCTCAGGGATCTCCTTTTCCCATCCCCTGGATCTTCCCTCCCTATTCCCAGTGGGATCAGGATTCCACAATTCCTCCTGTGGACCCCCAGGAACTGCAGCCCCTCAGGAATCCCCTTTTCCCACCCTTGGGAATCTCCCACTCCCAGGAATTCCCTTTTCCCACCCCCTGGATCTCCATTCCCATCCCTGGATGCTCCAGTGGGATTGGGAATGCTCCTCAGGACTCACAGCCCCTTGGAAATCCCGTTATTCCCACCCTTGGGAATCCTCCCATTCCCAGGAATTCCCTTTTCCCATCCCCTGGATCTCCATTCCCATTCCCAGTGAGATTGGGAATGCTGAATCCTTATGGGAACCCCAAGGAATTGCAGCTCCTCAGGAATTCCCTATTCCCACCCCTGGGAAATCCTCCCAACCCCTGGGAAAATCCTTTTCCCTTGGGAAATCCTCCCAACCCCTGGATCTCCCCATTCCCAGTGGGATCGGGAATGCAGATTCCTTATGTGGACTCCAAGGAATTGCAGCTCCTCGGAAATCCCCTTTTCCCATCTTTGGGAATCTCCCACTCCCAGGAATTCCCTTTTCCCACCCCTGAGAATCCATCCACTCCCACGAATTCCCTTTTCCCACTCCCCTGGATCTCCATTCCTCATTCCCAGTGGGATTGGGAACGCAGATTCCTCGTGTGAACCCCAAGGAATTGAATCGCAACTCCTCGGAAATCCCATTCTCCCACCCTTGGGAATCTCCTTTTCCCAGGAATCCCCTTTTCCCAGGAATCCCCTTTTCCCACCCCCCTGCTCCTCCCGGCCCGGATCCCTCGGGAATCTCCTTTTCCCGCGAATTCCCTTTTCCCGATAATCTCCTTTTCCCGCGAATCCCCTTTTCCCGCGAATCTCCTTTCCCGCGAATCCCCTTTTCCCGCAATCCTCTTTTCCCAGGAATCCCCTTTCCCAGGAATCTCCTTTTCCCGAGAATCTCCTTTTCCCAGGAATCTCCTTTCCCGGGAATCTCCTTTCCCGCGAATCCCCTTTTCCCGCGAATCCCCTTTTCCCGCGAATCCCCTTTTCCCGAGAATCTCCTTTCCCGCGAATCCCCTTTTCCCGAAATCCCCTTTTCCCAGGAATCTCCTTTCCCGAGAATCTCCTTTTCCCGAAATCCCCTTTCCCAGGAATCTCCTTTCCCGAGACTCGCCGCTCCCATCCTGTCCCACGGCGCTGCAGGGAAACGAAACCCAAAAGCGACTTTCCTTCCCCTTTTCGGAGAAAAGAGATTTTTCTGCTGAGTTCCCAGCAGCGCCCGAGCCTCATTCCCGGAAATCAGCGGGATTGGGGCCGGGAAAGGGATTGGGATCAGGAAAGGGATTGGGATCGGGAAAGGGATTGGGGCCGGAAAATCCAGCGGGATTGGGGCCGGGAAAGGGATTGGGATCGGGAAATCAGCGGGATTGGGGCCGGGAAAGGGATTGGGGCCGGGAATGGGATTGGGATCGGGAAATCAGCGGGATTGGGGCCGGGAGAGGGATTGGAATCGGGAAATCAGCGGGATCGAGGCTGGGAAAGGGATTTAGCCAGGAAATCAGCGGGATTGGGGCCGGGAAAGGGATTGGGGCCGGGAAATCAGCGGGATTGGGGCCGGGAAGGGGATTTGGCCGGGAAATCAGTGGGATTGGGGCCGGGAATGGGATTTAGCCAGGAAATCCAGCGGGATTGGGGCCGGGAAAAGAATTGGGGCCGGAAAATCCAGCGGGATCGGGGCCGGGAAAGGGATTGGGACCGGGAAATCAGCGGGATTTGGGAAAGGATTCCCCGGAGCGATCCTACAGGAATGAGCTGCTCCCGCTGCAGCCCTGGCCGGGAATTATTGGGATTTTTCGGTGTCTGACCCCAAAATGCCTCCCGGGAAGGGCGGGATGGGCAGGGGGACAGGGATGGGCGGGGGCAGAGGGTCCCGTGTCACTGTCCCCGGTCACTGTCCCGTGTCATTGTCCCGTGTCAGTGTCCCATGTCCCTATCCCGTGTCCCTGTCCCCGGTCACTGTCCCGTGTCACTATCCCGTGTCCCTATCCCGTGTCACTGTCCCATGTCCCTGTCCCCGGTCCCTGTCCCATGTCCCTATCCCATGTCCCTATCCCATGTCACTGTCCCCGGTCCCTGTCCCGTATCCCTATCCCGTGTCACTGTCCCCGGTCCCTGTCCCATGTCCCTGTCCCCGTGTCACTCCCTTCCCCCACCGCAGCACCCAAAAACTCCCCAAAAATTCCCCTAAAAGCTCCTCCAGCGCCTCTCCTCTCTCCCGGCGATCGGTGCCACCAGCGCCAGGCGACACCAGCCGGGTGGCACCGAGCTGGGCGCGGCTAGAAATAACCTTCCGTCCCTCGCCGGGCTATTCTTAGCTTGCCCGCCGCTCTAATTAACTCGCCGCCGCCCTAATTAACTCTAATTAGCTGCTCGCCCTCGGGCGCGGCGCCGGCGGGGTGGCCTCGGGTGACCTGCTGGGGTGGCGGCGGTGCCACCGCGGCGGCGACAGCAGGGCCGCCCCGGGGACTCCGTGGAGGATCCCACGCTGTCCCCCCGGCGGGTGACACGGGGACACCCGTGACGCAAGGGAGAGACAGCGGTGACATCACGGAGGGACTTCCCGCTGCCGCTGCGGGGGAGGAGCAGCTCCGTGCCTCAGTTTCCCCTCGGTGTGCAGCGGTTTTTTGGGGGTGGCGCGGAGGGAGGGGGGGTGGGAGGTGGCGATGTCGCCGCGGTTCGTGTCGCCGGTGTCGTCGGCAGGGTGGAGCAGCAGCGCGGAGCCACCGGAGCCACCCAGGCTGGTAAAGCAGCCCTGCCCTGGCTAGGGCAGCCGCGGGGCCACCAAGGGGATGGGGGTGGAGAGCGAAAATAACCCCCCGGAGCCCAAAAAATGCCCCCGGAGCCCAAAAAATGCCCCCGGAGCCCAAAAACCACACGAGCCTAAAGCCCCTGATCCCAAAAACCCCAAATCCCCCCGAGCCCAAAAACCACCCGAGCCTAAAGCCCCCGGATCCCAAACCCCCCCGACCCCAAACCCCCCTGAACCCAAATCCTCCGAGGCCAAAACCACACGAGCCTAAAGGTCCCCCAGTCCAAACCCCGACCCCAAACCCCAAACCCCCGAACCCAAAAACCCCTGAGCCCAACCCAAACCTCCCGGAGCCCAAGCCCCAGCCCAAAACCCCCGAGCCTAAACCCCGAACCCAAACCCCTAAGCCCCTGACCCCAAACCCCCGAACCCCAATCCCTGACCCCAAACCCCCGGGAGCCCAAAACCACACGAGCCTAAAAACACACGATCCCAAACCCTCCCCTGACCCCAAAACCACCCGAGCCTAAAGCCCCCGATCCCAAATCAGAGTCCAAACCCCTGACCCCAAACCCCCCCCGCGCCCAAACCCCCCCGACCCCAAAAACCACCCGAGCCTAAAGCCCCCGATCCCAAACCCCAAACACCCCATTACTGGGGTGCTCTTGGTCTTTGGAGTGCCCCAGCTGCAGTTTGGGGGGTCTCTGGGGTCCATGGGGGGTCTTTGGGGTGTTCTTGGACCCCTGGAATATCCCAGCTGCAGTTTGGGGTGGTCTCCGTACCCATGAGGGGGGATTTTTGGGGGGCTCTTGATCCTTGGGGTGCTCCAGCTGCAGTTTGGGGGTCCCAGGAGGTCCCTAGGGGATCTCTGGGGTGTCCCAGCTGCAGTTTGGGGGTCCCAAAAGGTCCATGGGGGTCTCTGGGGGTCCCCTGGGGTGTCCCAGCTGCACTTTGGGGGTCCCTGGAGGTCCCTGGGGTGTCCCAACTGCACTTTGGGGGTCCCAGAAGGTCCATGGGGGGTTCTTTGGGGTGTTCTTGGACCCCTAGAGTACCCCAGCTGCAGTTTTGGGGGGTCTTTGGGATCCATGGGGGTCTCTGGGTGTTCCCTGGGCTGCCCCAGCTGCACTTTGGGGGTCTCTGGGGTCCATGGGGGTCTCTGGGGTGTCCCAGCTGCTATTTGGGGGTCACAGGAGGTCCATGGGGGGTCCATGGGGTCCATGGGGGTCTCTGGGGTACCCCAGCGCACTTTTGGGGGTCTCTGGGGTCCATGGGGGGTTCGGGGTCCCAGCTGCAGTTTGGGGGTCCCAGAAGGTCCATGGGGGTCTCTGGGGTGTCCCAGCTGCAGTTTGGGGGTCACAGGAGGTCCATGGGGGTCCATGGGGGGTCTCTGGGGTACCCCAACTGCACTTTGGGGGTCTCTGGGGTCCATAGGGGTCTCTGGGGTACCCCAGCTGCAGTTTGGGGGTCCCTGGTGGTCCATGGGGGTCCATGGGGGGTCTCTGGGGTACCCCAGTTGCACTTTGGGGGTCTCTGGGGTCCATGGGGGGTCTCTGGGGTACCCCAGCTGCTATTTGGGGGGTCCCGGGTGGTCCATGGGGGTCTCTAGGGTGCCCCAGCTGCACTTCGGGGGTCCCTGGGGGTCTCTAGGGGGACACACGGTGACACCGCGGGTGGCTGCGATGTTCTCACCCCTCCCCGGCAGCTCCGCGGGTGTCCCGGCAGGATTTTGGGGGGTCCAGGGGGGGGAATGTCACCCCTGTCACCCCTGTCACCCCCGTGACACACCCCCGGCGTGACGCACGGGTCACACGAGTGACCTCCGCGGTGACAATGGGGACAGGAATGGCCTGGTGACGTCAGCGGTGAAACGGGTTTGGGGACAGAGCGCCCTCGGGGATTGTCCTCGAATTGTCCCGGGATATCCCAGGGGACAGCGCGGCTGTCACCTGCCGGGGGTGGCAGTTGTCACCTCGTTGTCCCTTGTGACTCCCAGGATCCCGGCGGTGGCCGCGCTCCGTGCCTCAGTTTCCCCAGAGGACAGCACAGGGCGCTGTGTCCCCAAGCTGTGTGACACTCCGGGATGGTCACCAATGTCCCCAAGCTATATGACACTCCGAGATGGTCACCAGTGTCCCCAAGCCAGGCAACACTCTGGGATGGCCACCGTGTCCCCAAGCCACGTGACACTCCGGGATGGTCACCGTGTCCCCAAGCTATGTGACACTCCGTGTCCCCAAGCAATGTGACACCCCGGGATGGCCACCCTGTCCCCAAGCTATGTGACACTCCGGGATGATCACCGTGTCCCCAAGCCAGGTGACACCCCGGGATGGTCACCAATGTCCCCAAGGCTATGTGACACTCTGGGATGGTCACCAATGTCCCCAAATCACACGACACTCTGGGATGGTCACCGTGTCCCCAAGCTATGTGACACCCCAGGATGGTCACCGTGTCCCCAAGCCAGGGCTGGCCGCTCGCGGTGTCCCCGCTCAGCCGCACAGTGTCCCCAGATTGTCCCCAGAGCTGGCAGCGCTCCCAGCCTGGCAGGTGACAGCGACACCGCGGGTGACACCGGGGGGGTGACCTCAGGTGACCCTGGGGACATCCCCTGCTGTCCCCACCGCGCCACCACCTCCCTGTCCCCGCAGCTCTCCGCTTTGTCACCTCAACCCCGACTTGTCCCCAAGCCCGGGGGACACTGAGGGACAACCCCGGAGGGAATTCCCACGCGGGGGAGGTGACAGTGTGGCCTTGGGGACTCCCGGCTGTCCCCTCCCACTGTCCCGCGGGGGTGGGGAAGCGGCAAAGCCCAGCCGTGCCTCAGTTTCCCTCGGAGGGGAATTTGGGGTGGGATTTTTGGGGGTGGGATTTAGTTGGGGTGGGAAGAATTTGGGGTGGGAGTTATTTGGGGTGGGAAGTTTTTGGGGTGGAAAGTTTTGGGGTGGGGTATTTTTTGGGGTGGGAATTATTTGGGGTGGGAATTAGTTGGGGTGGGAATTATATTTTGGGGTGAATTAATTATTTGGGGTGGGAATTTTATTTGGGGTGGGAATTAATTATTTGGGGTGGGAATTATTTTTGGGGTGGAATTATTTTTGGGGTGGGGATTATTAGGGTGGGGATTATTATTTGGGGTGGGAATTTTTTGGGGTAGGAATTAGGGGTGGGAATTTTTGGGTGGGGATTTGGGGTGGGAATTAATTATTTGGGGTGGGAATTATTTTTGGGGTGGGAATTTGGGGTGGGAATTATTTTTAGGGTGGGAATTTTTAGGGGTGGGAATTATTATTTGGGGTGGGAATTATTTTGGGGTGGGGATTTCTTGGGGTGGGAATTAATTATTTGGGGTGGGAATTATTTTTGGGGTGGGAATTATTTGGGGTAGGAATTAGGGGTGGGAATTTTTTGGGGTGGGGATTTGGGGTGGGAATTAATTTTTTGGGGTGGGAATTTTATTTGGGCTGGGAGTTAATTTTTTGGGGTGGGAATTAATTAGTTGGGGCGGGAATTTTTTGGGGTGGGAATTTTTCGGGGTGGGAATTTCTCCTCCGGTGGCCAAACAGGCGTGGGAAGCCTCAGCCCTATAAAAGAGCCTCAGGGGGAGGTGGGGGGCTAACCAACCCCAAATCCACCCCAAAATCTACCCCAAAACTAACCCCAAAACTGCCAAAACCCATCCTAAATCTACCCCAACAATCACCTCAAAATCTATCCCAAAACCAACCCCAAATCCACCCCAAAAACAACCCAAAATCCATCCCAAAACCAACCCTAAATCCATCCCAAAACCCACCCCAAATCCCCAAACCCACCCCAAAACCAACCCCAAATCTACCCCAAAAACCCCAAAATCAACTCCAAAACCCCAAAATCTACCCCAAAACCCATGCCAAAATCCACCCCAAAAACAACCCCAAACCAACCCCAAAAAACCCCAAATCCACCCCAAAACAAACCTCCAATCCACCCCAAAATCTACCCCAAAATCCCCCTCAAAATCCAACCCAAAAACAACTCCAAAACCAACCCCAAAATCCACCTCAAAACCAACCCCAAAATCCACTCCAAAATCCCCAAAACCCACCCCAAATCTACCCCAAAAACCCCAAAATCAACTCCAAAAACCCCAAAACCAACTCCAAAAATCCCAAACCCACCCGGGAGCAGCCGATCCCATTCCAGCAGAGCAAACTCTGCTAACGTCACACATTTTATTGCAAATAAATAAATTGATCATCTCCTCGTTCGGTAGAAGAATAAACTCTGCAAAAGTTTTTTTGAGAATTCCTGGGGAAAAAAGCAGATTTTTTGAGAATTCCCTTGGGAAAAAAAGGAATTTTTTTGAGTTTTTTTGAGAATTCCTGGGGAAAAAAGCAGTTTTTTTTCAGAATTCCTGGGGAAAAAAAAGCAGTTTTTTTGAGAATTCCAGGGAAAAAAAGCAGGTTTTTTTCAGAATTCCTGGGGAAAAAAGCAGTTTTTTGCTAATTCCTGGGGAAAAAAGCAGTTTTTTTGAGAATTCCTGGGGAAAAAAGCAGTTTTTTTTGCAAATTCCTCGGGAAAAAAGCAGTTTTTCTGAGAATTCTGTGGGAAAAAAGCAGTTTTTTCGCGATAAAATGCAAAAATAAAATCCATCTCTCTGCAGCTCTCGCCTCTCTCGGGTCCCTGCTGAGCCAAATGTCACGACAGTGGTCAGTTCCAGTGTCCAGTGTCCAACCAGGCTCCGGCCAGTGTCCATCCGGGCTCCGGCCACTGTCTAGTGTCCAACCAGGCTCCGGCCAGTGTCCATCCAGGCTCCGGCCACTGTCCAGCGTCCACCCAGTGTCCAGTCGGGCTCTGGCCAGTGTCCATCCAGGCTCCAGCCGGGCTCCGGCCACTGTCCAGTGTCCAGCCGGGCTCCGGCCAGTGTCTGGCCAGTGTCCAGGGTCCAGCCAGGGTCCATTCAGGCTCCAGCCAGTGTCCAGGCAGTGTCCATCCGGGCTCTGTCCAGTGTCCGGCCAGTGTCCATCCAGGCTCCGGCCAGTGTCCACTGTCCAGTCGGGCTCTGGCCAGGCTTCAGCCAGGCTCTGACCAGTGTCCAGTGTCCGGCCAGTATCCATTCAGGCTCCGGCCAGTGTCCATCCAGGCTTCGGCCAGTGTCCAGTGTCCGTCCAGGCTCCGGCCACTGTCCATCCAGGCTCTGGCCAGTGTCTAGTGTCCACCCAGGGTCCGTCTAGGCTCCGGCCAGTGTCCATCTGGGCTCCAGCCAGTGTCTAGTGTCCAGCCAGTGTCCATCCAGGCTCTGGCCAGTGTCCATTCAGGTTCCAGCCAGGCTCCGGTCAGTGTCCAGTGTCCATCTGGGCTCCGGCCAGTGTCCAGTGTCCATCTGGGCTCCAGCCAGTGTCCAGCCAGGCTCTGGTCAGTGTCCCTCCAGGCTCCGGCCACTGTCTAGTGCCCATCCAGGCTCCGGCCAGTGTCCATCCAGTGTCCGTGCAGGCTCCGGCCAGTGTCCAGTGTCCAGCCGAGCTCCTGTCAGTGTCCATCCAGGCTCTGGCCAGTCTAGTGCCCATCCAGGCTCCGGCCAGTGTCCATCCAGGCAGTGTCCAGTGTCCATTCAGGCTCCGGCCACTGTCCGGCCACTGCCCAGTGTCCATTCAGGCTCTGGCCAGTGTCCAGCCACTGTCCATCCAGGCTCTGGCCACTGTCCAGGCAGTGTCCAGTGTCCATCCAGGCTCTGGCCAGTGTCCGGCCAGGCTCCGGCCAGTGTCCAGTGTCCAGCCAGGCTCTGGTTACTGTCCATCCAGGCTCCGGCCACTGTCCATCCAGGCTCCGGCCACTGTCCAGTGTCCCTCCAGTCTCCCTCCATTCCCACCTCCTCTCTCTCCCTTCCTCCTCTCCGGTTCAGAACGAAAATAAAATCGGTGGGTTTGGGGATGGTGGGTTGGAACTGCCCGTTCCTCCTCCTGGGCGTTTTTTAGGTTTTTCCTGTTATTTTATATTAATTTTTAAATTTTTTAAAAAGGTTTTAAATCCTCCTAAATTCGGATTTCGGTCGCTCAGCGCTCCTGCAGACACACCAGCGGCACCCACTGGTTCCTGTCGCGACAATCGGCGCAGTAACTCGCCACCTCCGCCAAGCCCTGGCCCTTCCACGCGTCCGTGTGGTGGCTCTGGAGAGGGGACAGCAGCACGAGGTTAGTGTCACGGTGTCGCCACGCGTGTCCCCAAAGCGCCGCCGCGTCACCCGCTGTGTCACCCGCTGTGTCACCCGCTGTGTCACCTCCTTCCCTCCCTCCCCGCTCACCGTGACCAGCAGGCAGTGCATGTCGCGGGGCTCGCCGCCGGGCTCGGGCTCGCCCAGGATGGTGGCCAAGCGCTGCATGCCGGACACGCGCACGATGGCGATGTCGTTGTCGCAGCAGAACGCCTGGATGAGCGTGAAGTGGATCTGCAGCGCGATGTCGCCTTCGTCCTCCTCGTCGGTGGCCAGCACGCACAGCACCACGCTGTCCGGGTCGCTGCGGGGGGACGCGGAGGGTTGGGGACGGGGGACGCGCGGAGCTGTCACCACCCCCCCGTGTCGCCGCGCTGTCGCGAGCGGAACGCGCGACAAACCCTCCCAAATGTCGCCTGGTCACCTTTTTCCCCACACAACCCTCCCGTCCCGAGCCAGCCCAGCGCCAATCGGAGCGGGAATGACCTCCATCACGAGCCACCCAGCCTCCCGCGACAGAGCCATGTCGCGATACTCACACATTCATCAGCTTGGCCGACTCGTAGACCCCCACGGTGAGCCGGTCGTGCCGCTGCGCCGCCGCCAGCAGCCGCTCCACCGCCTCGCCCACCGCCTGCATCCTGCCGCGGAGCAACCACACGCCGGTCAGCGGCGACGGCGACAACCCCAGACCTCCCCCCCTGTCCCCGCCGGGCGACAACGCGCGACTTACTTGCTGCTGTCGCAAGGCACCAGCTCCTCCAGGGTCATGGTGCGGCTGTAATCGCGAGGGGAAGGAGGCAAATTCCAAGAGTGGCAATCCCCGGCGCGGCTATCGCGGTGCTGTCGAGGTGATATCGCGGAGATATCGCGGAGATATCGCGGAGATATCGAGGAGATATCGCGATTCCCGGTCCCGCTCCGCTCCTTCCGCCGCTCCGCCGCGATCGCTCTGAGCTCCGCCGCGCCCTGCGCCGCCTTTTATAGCCTCCCGGTGGGGGGCGTGGCCTCGCGCGGCGCCCCCGCTTCGCCCATTGGCTGGCGCCGCTCGCAGCCGCCCGCGAGCGCGGCGCTGATTGGGCGCCGCCGGGGGAGCCCACGTGGGGCGAAAGTCGGGGGGGGGAGGGGGAAACCCGCGCCCTGAAACTGAGAGCGGGGGGGGCGGGGGGGGGAGGGGACAGGGGGGACAGGAGGGGACAGGAGACCGGGAGGGGTCCGTGAATAGGGGGCTGCACCGGGGGGGTCGGTTCTTGCACCGGGAACTGCACAGGGGGTCGGTCGGGGGCTGTTCCGGGGGTCGTTTCTTGTTCCGGGGGTCGTTTCCTGCACCGGGGGTTGTACAAGGGGGTCGCTCCGTGCACCGGGGGTCGCACAGGGGGGTCGGTTCGCGCACAGGGGGCTGTTCCGGGGGTCGTTTCTTGTTCCGGGGGCTGCACCGGGGTCCCTCCGTTCACCGGGGGTCGCTCCGAGGGTCGCTACGTGAGACCGGGATTCTCTCCGGGGGTCGCTCCGTGCACCGGGGGTTGCACAGGGGGGCTGTTTCGGGGGTCGTTTCGTGTTCCGGGGGTCGTTTCTTGCACCGGGGGTTGTACAAGGGGGTCCCTCCGTTCACCGGGGGTCGCTCCGGGGGTCGCTCGGTGCACTGGGAGGTCGCTCCGTGGGACCGGGGGTCTCTCCGGGGGTCGCTCCGCGCACCGGGGGTCGCACAGGGGGAGTCGGTTCGTACACAGGGGGTCGCTCCGGGGGTCGCTCCGTTCACCGGGGGTCGCTCCGGGGGTCTCTCCGTGCCCTGGGAGGTGGGTCCGTGGGACCGGGGGTCTCTCCGGGGGTCGATCCGCTCACCGGGGGTCGCGCCGGGGGGTCGGTTCGTGCACAGGGGGCTGTTCCGGGGGTCCCGCCGTGCCCCGGGGGTCGCACAGGGGGGTCTGTTCGTTCACCGGGGTCTGCACAGGGGGGTCGGTCCGTCGGACCGGGGGTGGGGGGCTGCACCGGGGGATGTGTGCACGGGCTGGGGGCTGCACCGGGGGTCGCTCTGTGCACCGGGGGTCTGCAAGGGCAAGATCGCTCCATGGGTCGGGGGCTGCACCGGGGGTCTGGGCACGGACCGGGGGCTGCACCGAGGGGCGGTTCGTTCACCGGAAGGGTCTCTCCGTGCCCCGGGGCTGCACCGAGGGGCGGTTCGTTCACCGGGAGGGTCTCTCCGTGCCCCGGGGGCGGCTGCGGGGGTCGCTCCGTGGGCCGAGGGACACGCCGCACACCGGGGGCCGCACCGGGGGGCGGCGATTGACGCACCGGGGCGCGGGGGAGGCTCGGTCCGTGCGCCGGGAGCCGCACCGGGGGCGGGAGGGCTCGGTGAGCTCAGCGCCGGGGGACACGGGGACACGTGGGGACACGCCGGGAGCTCGGTGCGGCGGGCGGGCGGCGGCCGCCACCTGCCGGGGACACGGCCCGGGATCACGGTGACACGCTACCGGCTTGTCCCCGCGCTTTGCCCACCGGGGTCGCCTCGTCTTGTCCCCCCGGTCCCGCTGCGGCGGGTCGGAGCGGTGCGGGAGGAGGAGCCCACGCCGTGCCTCAGTTTCCCTCGGCCGCGTCAGCCTGAGCCGCGTTTCCCACGCTGCCACCCGCCCGCGGCGCTGCTGGCGCTCTGTGAGTGTCACCGCTGTCCCCTGTCGCTGTCCCCCCTGTCCCCTGCCGTGTCCCCCCGCCCCGTGTCCGAGCACGGCCGCAACTCATCACAGCCATGGCCTCCGAGTCCTCCGAGCCGCCAGGCGGCGCTGCTCCTCCCGCCGCAAAGCCTTATGGGAAATGTAGTCTCACCCCGCCCAGGTGCTTCCCCGCCATTAATGAGGACTACATTACCCACAAGGCTTTGTGGCCGTGGGTGGGCGGAGCTTGGTGGGTGGGCGGAGCCTGGCGCCAGGTGCGGGAGTGACACCGCCGAACCGGGACCGGGACCGGCAGTGACACCACGGAGCTGGGGTGGGGCGGGGGGTGACCGAAACCGGGCCGGGGGTCACCGAACCGAGAGCGAACCGGGCGGGGGACACCCGAACCGGGACCGGGGGTGACACCGGGGAGCTGGGATGGGGCGATGGAAACCGAACCGGGAGCGGACCGAGCGGGGACAGGATCGGGGGGACCGGAGCGGGTCTGGGAGCCACCGAACCGGGAGCGGGAGTGACACCGGGGAGCTGGGGTGGGGCGGGGGGTGACCGAAACCGGGCTGGGGGTCACCGAACCGACCGGGATGAGGATGAGGCAGGCAGGATGAAGATGAGGCAGACTGGCTGAGGATGAAGATGAAGCTGGCAGGATGAGGATGAGGCTGCCGGGATGACGATGAAGATGAAGCTGCCGGGATGAGGATGAGGCTGCTGGGATGAAGATGAAGATGAGGCCGGCAGGATGAAGATGAAGCTGCCGGGATGAAGATGAGGCCGGCAGGATGGGGATGAAGCCAGCAGGATGAAGATGAAGCTGCCGGGATGAAGATGAGGCTGGCAGGATGAGGACGATGCAGGCCAGATGAGGATGAAGCAGGTAGGATGAAGATGAGTCAGACACGATGGGGATGAAGCCGGCAGGATGAAGGTGAGGCGGCTGGGATGAGGATGATGCAGGTGGGATGAAGATGATGCAGGTGGGATGAAGATGAGGCTATCGGGATGAGGATGAAGCTGCTGAGATGAGGATGAGGATGAGGATGAGGCAGGCGGGATGAAGATGAGGCAGACTGGCTGAGGATGAAGATGAAGATGAAGCAGGCAGGATGAAGATGAGGCAGACTGGCTGAGGATGAAGATGAAGATGAAGCAGGCAGGATGAAGATGAGGCAGACTGGCTGAGGATGAAGCAGGCAGGATGAGGATGAGGCTGCCGGGATGATGATGAAGCTGCCGGGATGAAGATGAAGATGAAGCTGCCGGGATGAAGATGAGGCCGGCAGGATGAGGACGATGCAGGCCAGATGAGGATGAGGCAGGTAGGATGAAGATGAGGCAGACACGATGGGGATGGAGCCGGCAGGATGAGGATGAGGCTGCTGGGATGAGGATGAGGCTGCTGGGATGAGGATGATGCAGGTGGGATGAAGATGAGGCTATCGGGATGATGATGAAGCTGCCGAGGATGAGGATGAGGATGAGGCAGGTGGGATGAAGATGAAGACGAGGCAGACTGGCTGAAGATGAAGACGAGGCAGACTGGCTGAGGATGAAGATGAAGATGAAGCAGGCAGGATGAAGATGAGGCAGGCAGGATGAAGATGAAGATGAAGCAGGCAGGATGAAGATGAGGCAGACTGGATGAGGATGAGGATGAAGATGAAGCAGGCAGGATGAAGATGAGGCAGGCAGGATGAGGATGAGGCAGGCGGGATGAAGATGAAGACGAGGCAGACTGGATGAAGATGAAGATGAAGATGAAGATGAAGCAGGCAGGATGAAGATGAGACAGGCAGGATGAGGATGAAGATGAAGATGAAGATGAAGCAGGCAGGATGAAGACGAGGCAGACTGGCTGAGGATGAAGATGAGGATGAAGATGAAGCAGGCAGGATGAAGATGAGGCAGACTGGCTGAGGATGAAGACGAGGCAGACTGGCTGAGGATGAGGATGAAGATGAAGATGAAGATGAAGATGAAGATGAAGCAGGCAGGATGAAGATGAGGCAGGCAGGATGAGGATGAGGATGAAGATGAAGCAGGCAGGATGAAGACGAGGCAGACTGGCGGGGGACAGCGGGGACAGCAGGGACAGCAGGGACAGCAGCTGCCACCCTCCTGCTCCCCGCACGGGGGAGGATTTTGGGATTTTGGGGTGCCCTGGAGGTGTCCAGGGACACATTAAACTGTGGGATTCACTCCTGATGTTTGATTTTTTGGGGATTTTGGGATTTTTTGGGATTTTGGGATTTTGGGGTGCTCTGGAGGTTTGCAGGGACACATTGAACTGTGGGATTCACTCCTGATGCTTGGTTTTTTGGGGATTTTGGGATTTTTTGGCATTTTGGGGTGCTCTGGAGGTGTCCAGAGACACATTAAACTGTGGGATTCATGCCTGATGGTTGAATTTTTGGGATTTTGGGGTGCTCTGGAGGTGTCCAGGGGCACATTGAACCATGGGATTCTAGCCTGATGCTTGATTTTTTGGGGATTTTGGGATTTTTTTGGGATTTTGGGGTGCTCTGGAGGTGTCCAGGGACACATTAAACTGTGGGATTCACTCCTGATGTTTGGTTTTTTTGGGGATTTTGGGGTTTTGGGGTGCTCTGGAGGTGTGCAGAGACACATTGAACTGTGGGATTCACTCCTGATGTTTGGGTTTTTTTGGGATTTTTTGGGATTTTGGGGTGCTCTGGAGGTGTCCAGGGATACATTAAACAATGGAATTCACTCCTGATGCTTGATTTTTTGGGGATTTTGGGATTTTTTGGGATTTTGGGGTGCTCTGGAGGTGTGCTGTGGGTTCCTGTCAGGCTGAGGCTGGCAATGGGGTGAGGGACAGGCAGTGACAATGCCAACCCTCTGCGGGTCCAGCTGGGCTGTGGGACAGGGACAGGGACAGCGGGGATGGGAACACTGCGGGATGGATGGATGGATAGGTGGAGGGGTGGAATCCCAGAATCCCGAATCCCACATCCTGAATCCCGAATCCCACATCCTGAATCCCGAATCTCAAATCCCGAATCCTGAATCCCATTCCCCAAATCCCTCATCCCGAATCCCATTGCCAGAATCCCAGATCCCTCATCCATAATCCTGAATCCCATTCCCAGAATCCTGAATCCTAAATCCCGAATCCCTCATCCCCAATCCCATTCCCAAAATCCTACATCCCCAAATCCCATTCCCAGAATCCTACATCCCGAGTCCAGAATCCCAGATCCCATTCCCAGAATCCCGAACCCCGATTCTCATCCCCAGAATCCCCAGTCCCGCATCCCGAATCCCATTCCCAAAATCCCCAATCCCACGTCCCATTCCCAGAATCCCTCATCCCACATCCGAAATCCTGGATCCCATTCCCAGAATCCCTAATCCCACATCCTGAATCCTGAATCCCGTTCCCAGAATCCCTAATCCCAAAATCCCATATCCCGAATCCCGGATCCCATTCCCAAAATCCCTCATCCCCAATCCCCAATCTCACATCAGAATCCCAAATCCCATTCCCCAAATCCCACATCCCAAATCCCATTCCCAGAATCCCGAATCCCTCATCCTAAATCCCACATCCCGAATCCCACATCCCAAATCCCACATCCCATTCCCAAAATAATGAATCCCATTCCCAGAATCCCGAATCCAGAATCCTAAATCCCACATCCACAATCCCATATCCCATTCCCAGAATCCCATTTCCCCAGTCCCTCATCCCGGATCCCATTCCCAAAATCCCCAAATCCCACATCCCATTCCCAGAATCCCGAATCCCAAATCCTAAATCCCACATCCAAAATCCCGAATCCCATTCCCAGAATCGCTGATCCCATTTCCAAAAATCCCACATCCCAAATCCCAGATCCCAGAATCCCAAGTCCCATTCCCAGAATCCTGAATCCCACATCCCAAATCCCGGATCACGAATCCCGAATCCCTCATCCAGAATCCCGAATCCCATTCCCAAAATCCCCAATCCCCAATCCCATCCCAAAATCCCAAATCCCACATCCCCAATCCCATTCCCCAAATCCCCAATCCCATTCCCAAAATCCCAAATCCCAAAATCCCCAATCCCAGATCCCCAATCCCATTCCCTGAATCCAACATCCCAAATCCCATTCCCAGAATCCCAAAATCCCCAATCCCCAATCCCATTCCCCAAATCCCCAATCCCATCCCAAAATCCCAAATCCCACATCCCCAATCCCAGATCCCATTCCCCAAATCCCAAAATCCCCAATCCAAAATCCCCAATCCCCAATCCCATCCCAAAATCCCAAATCCCACATCCCCAATCCCAAAATCCCAAATCCCAAAATCCCCAATCCCCAATCCCATTCCCAAAATCCAAAATCCCCAAATCCCAAATCCCATCCCAAAATCCCAAATCCCAAAATCCCCAATCCCCAATCCCATTCCCAGAATCCTAAATCCCACATCCCAAATCCCATTCCCAGAATCCCAAATTCCCACATCCCAAGATCCCAAGATCCCAAAATCCCAAAATCCCAAAATCCCCAATCCCCAATCCCATTCCCCAAATCCCCAATCCCACCCCAAAATCCCGAATCCCAAAATCCCAGATCCCCAATCCCCTTCCCCAAATCCCACATCCAAAATCCCATTCCCCAAATCTCCAATCCCATCCCAAAATCCCAAAATCCCCAAATCCCACATCCCAAAACCCCAAATCCCCAAAATCCCCAAATCCCCAAATCCCAAAATCCCAAAATCCCCAAAATCCCCACCCCACCCCCACCTCGCCCCGCCCACCCATCCCATCCCCTCCTCCCATTGGCCAGCGATGACATCACCGGGCGTGTCTCCTCCCCCGTGACGTCACAGGGGCGTGGCCAGCCGGGCGGGGCGCGAAGATGGCGGCGGCTCCGGTGGCTCCGGTGGCTCCGGTAGCTCCGGTAGCTCCATCCGCCGCCGCGCCGCCCCGCTTCTCGCTGCTCGCCATCGTGGGCGGCGCTTGCCACCGGCCGGGGCTGCGAGCCGCCGCGCTGCAGCAGCTGGAGCGAGGTGAGAGCGCTCGGGGAGCCCGGCGGGATGCTGCCGGTACCGGGGGGATGCTGCCGGTACCGGGAGATGCTCGGGGAGGTACCGGGATGCGATCGGGATGCGCTTTGTTGGTCTTGATCTACCGGGGATGTGAGCAGAGCCGGTCCTTTTGGGGTTTGAGGCCCGAAATTCGCGGGATTTGCATCCCGAAATTTCTGGGATTTGCCCCCCGAAATTCCCAGGATTTGCGCCCCGAATTCTCAGGATTTGCGCCCCGAAATTCTCAGGATTTGCACCCCAAAACCCCCAGGATTTCCTCCCCGAAATTCCTGGGATTTGCGCCCCGAAATTCCTGGGGGGTTGCACCCCGAAATTCCCTGGATTTGCAACCCGAAATTCCTATTATTTGCTCCCCAAAACCCCAAGGATTTGCACCCCGAAATTCCCAGGATTTGCTCCCCAAAACCCCCAGGATTTACTGCCCTAAATTCCTAGGATTTGCACCCAGAAATTCCCGGGGTTTGCTCCCTAAATTCCCAGGATGTGCTCCCTAAATTCCTAGGATTTGCTCCCCTAAATTCCCAGGATTTGCATCCCGAAATTTCCAGGGTTTGCACCCGAAATTCGCAGGATTTGCACCCTAAATTAACAGGATTTGCGCCCCGAAATTCCCGGGATTTGCCCCCGAAATTCCTGGGGTTTGCGCCCTGAAATTCGCGGGGTTTGCACCCCTAAATTCCCTGGATTTGCACCCAGAAATTCTTAGGATTTGCTCCCCAAAACTCCCAGGATTTGCGCCCAGAAATTCCCGAGGTTTGCATCTCGAAATTAACAGGATTTGCACCCGGAATTCCTAGGGTTTGCGCCCCGAAATTCGCAGGATTTGCACCCCTAAATTCCTGGGGTTTGGGCCCCAAAATTCCCGGGATTTGCACCCAAAATTCCCGGGATTTGCACCCCGAAATTCCCAGGAGTTGCACCCCGAAATTCCCAGGATTTGCTCCCTGAAATTAGCAGGATTTGTTCCCCAAAATTCCCATTATTTGCTCCCCAAAACCCCCAGGATTTGCACCCCTGAATTCCCAGGATTTGCTCCCTAAATTAACAGGATTTGCGCCCCGAAATTCCCAGGATTTGCACCCCTGAATTCCCAGGATTTGCTCCCCAAAATTCCCAGGATTTGCTCCTTTTTCCTGCCCCAGAATCTCCAGAATTTGGGTATCCCTCAGGCTCTGTTTCATCCCAAAATTCCCAGGATTTGCTCCCCAAAACTCCCAGGATCTGCTCCCCTAAATTCCCAGGATTTGCACCCCGAAATTCCCGGGATTTTCCCATTTTCCTGCCCCTCAACCCCCCAGGATCTTCCCCCCAACACCCCCAGAATTTGCTTCCCAAAATCCCAGAATCTCTCCCCTAAATTCCCAGGATCTCCTCCCCTAAATCCCCAGGATTTCCCCTTTTCCAGCCCCAAACCCCCAGGATTTACCCCAAAACCACCCCAAAACAGCCCCAAACCTGTCTGAAACTACCCCAAAATGGCCCCAAATTCACCAAAACCACCCCAAAACAGTCCCTAAGCACCCCAAAATGGCCCCAAATTCACCAAAACCACCCCAAAATGGCCCTAAAACTCACCAAAATCACCCCAGAACGGCCCCAAATTCACCCAACCCTCCCCAAAACGGTCCCAAATTCACCAAAATCACCCCAAAACGGCCCAAAACCACCCCAGAATGGCCCCAAGTTCACCAAAACCTCCCCAAAATGGCCCCAAAACTCACCAAAACCACCCCGAAATGGCCCCAAACCACCCCAAAATGGCCCCAAATTCACCGAAACCACCCCAAACCTCTCCAAAACCACCCCAAAACTATCCTAAATTCACCAAAACCACCCCATAATGACCCTAAAACTCACCAAAACCACCCCAAAATGGTCCCAAAACACCACAAAACAGCCCCAAATTCACCAAAACCACCCCAAAACATCCCCAAAACCACCCCAAAAGGGCCCCAAACTCACCCAAACCACCCCAAAATGGTCCCAAATCTCACCAAAACCACCCCAAACCCCACCAAAACCCCCCCAAAACAGCTCTTAAACTCACCAAAATCACCCCTAAATGGCCCCAAACCCCACCAAAATCACCCCAAAACAGCCCCAAACCTTGCCAAAAACACCCCAAAATAGTCCCAAAACGGCCCCAAATGCACCAAGACCACCCCGAAAGTCACCCAAACCACCCCAAAACCGCCCCAAATCTCACCAAAACCACCCCAAAACGGCTCTAAAACTCACCAAAACTCTCAAAAAAACCCCAAAACGGCCCCAAACCCCACCAAAACCACCCCAAAATGGCCCCAATTTCACCAAAACCATCCCAAAAGGCCCCAAAACCACCCCAAACCTCACCAAAACCACTCCAAAATGGCTCCAAACCACCCGAAAACAGCCCCAAACTACCCTAAAACGGCCCCAAATTCACCAAATTCACCCCAAAACGATCCCAAACCTCTCCAAAACCACCCCAAAACATCCCCAAACCTCACCCAAACCACCCCAAAATGGCCCCAAACCACCCCAAACCACCCTAAATTCACCAAAACCACCCCAAAACCACCCCAAAACCACCCCAAAACGGCCCCAAACCACCCCAAAACCACCCCAAAACGTCCCCAATTTCACCAAAACCATCCCAAAACGATCCCAAAACCACCCCAAAACGGCCCCAAACCACCCCAAACCAGCCTAAATTCACCAAAACCATCCCAAACCGGCCCCAAAACAGTCCCAAACCACCCCAAAACAATCCCAAAACCACCCCAAAACCGTCCCAAACCTCTCCAAAACCACCCCAAAACGTCCCCAATTTCACCAAAACCATCCCAAAACGATCCCAAAACCACCCTAAAACGGCCCCAAATTCACCAAAACCACCCCAAACCACCCCAAAACCACCCCAAAACGGCCCCAAAACGATCCCAAAACCACCCCAGAACGGCCCCAAACCACCCTAAAACAGCCCTAAATTCACCAAAACCATCCCAAAACCACCCCAAACCCCGCCAAACCAACCCCAAAACCGCCCCAAATTCACCGAAACCACCCCAAAACGGCCCCAAACCACCCCAAACCAGCCTAAATTCACCAAACCACCCCAAAACCACCCCAAAACGATCCCAAACCTCTCCAAAACCACCCCAAAACATCCCCAAATTCACCAAAACCACCCCAAAACCACCCCAGAACGGCCCCAAACCACCCTAAAACAGCCCTAAATTCACCAAAACCGCCCCAAACCACCCCAAAACCACCCCAAAACGGCCCAATTCCAAACACCCCAAAACGCCCAAACCCCCAAACCACCCAAACACCCAAATCCACCACCCCCACCCCAAAACCGCCCCAACACCGAAACCACCCCAAAACGGCCCCAAACCACCCCAAAACAGCCTAAATTCACCAAAACCACCCCAAAACCACCCCAAAACCACCCCAAAACGATCCCAAAACCACCCCAAAACCACCCCAAAACGGCCCCAAACCACCCCAAAACAGCCTAAATTCACCAAAACCACCCCAAAACGGCCCCAAACCACCCCAAAACCACCCCAAAACATCCCCAAATTCACCAAAACCACCCCAAAACCACCCCAAAACGGCCCAAAACCACCCCAAAACTATCCTAAATTCACCAAAACCACCCCAAAACCATCCCAAACCTCTCCAAAACCACCCCAAAATGGCCCCAAAATGGTTCCAAATTCACCAAAACCACCCCAAAATGGCCCCAAAACTCTCCAAACCCACCCCGAAACAGCCCCAAATTCACCCAAACCACCCTAAAACGGCCCCAAACCACCCCAAAACGATCCCAAAACCACCCCAAAACGGCCCCAAGCCCTTGCGCAACCCCCGGCGTTGTTACACCATCACCCCCCAGCCGTTGGCCCGACCCGGAGCCACCCCAAATTTCGGGAACAACCTCCCCAAAAAATTCCCCGAAGGTGCCTCAACACCTGTCCCGGTGCCGCCGGGTAGATCGGCGTTTGCCAAATCCGTAATTCCCTAATTGAATTCCCTAATTACACCTGGGAGGTAATTAATTACACCTGGCAGGCTCCGCGCCTTGGGGTTGGGAGTTTTTGGGATTTGGGATCTCCGTGCCTCGGGGTTGGGAGTTTTTGGGATTTTTTTGGATTTTTTTTGGGATTTTTGGGGATTTTTTTGGGATTTTTTGGGATTTTTTGGGATCTGTGCCTTGGGGTTGGGATTTTTTGGGGATTTTTTGGGGATTTTTTTTGGATTTTTTGGGGATTTTTTGGGATCGGTAAGCGCTCTGCGCGTTGGGATTTTTGGATTTTTTGGATTTTTTGGATTTTTTTTGGATTTTTTGGTTTTGGGGATTTTTTTTTGGATTTTTTGGATTTTGGGATTTTTTTAGGATTTTTTTTTGATTTTTTGGGATTTTTTGGGATCAGTAGAGCCACTCTGTGCCTCGGGGTTGGGAGTTTTTGGGATTTGGGATCTCTGCATCTTCGGGTTGGGATTTTTATGGGATTTGGGATGGGCAGAGCCGCTCTGTGCCTCGGGGTTGGGATTTTTTGGGATTTTTTTGGGATTTTTTGGGATTTTTTTGGGATTTTTTGGGATCTGTGCCTCGGGGTTGGGATTTTTTTGGATTTTTTTGGGATTTTTTGGGATCGGTAGAGCCGCTCTGTGCCTCGGGGTTGGGATTTTTTGGGATTTGGGATCTGTGCACCTCGGGGTTGGGAGTTTTTGGGATTTTTTGGGATTTTTTTGGATTTTTTTTTTTTTTTGGGATTTTTTTGGGATTTTTTTGGGATTTTTTGGGGGATTTTTTTGGGATTTTTTTGGGATTTTTTTGGGATCGGCAGAGCTGCTGCCAGTCCTGGGGTTGGGATTTTTTGGGATCTGTGCCTTGGGATTGGGATTTTTTGGGATTTGGGATGGGCAGAGCTGCTCTGTGCCTCAGGGTTGGGATTTTTTTGGGATTTTTTGGGATTTTTTGGGATTTTTTGGGATTTTTTGGGATTTTTTGGGATTATTTTGGGGATTTTTTGGGATTTTTGGGGTCTTTTGGGATTTGGGATGGGCAGAGCCACTGCCAGTCCCAGAATTGGGATTTTTTGGGATTTGGGATCAGCAGAGCTGCTCTGTGCCTCGGGGTTGGGATGTTTTGGGATTTTTTTGGGGATTTTTTGGGATG
This sequence comes from Lichenostomus cassidix, assembly GCF_008360975.1. Classification (NCBI taxonomy): domain Eukaryota; kingdom Metazoa; phylum Chordata; class Aves; order Passeriformes; family Meliphagidae; genus Lichenostomus; species Lichenostomus cassidix. Next base: position 2,595,269 of record NC_139508.1, on the reverse strand, counting down.
GGCAGAGCAGCTTTGCGCCTTGGGGTTGGGATTTTTTGGGATTTTTTTGGGATTTTTGGGGATTTTTTTGGGATTTTTTGGGATCGGCAGAGCTGCTCTGCGCCTCGGGGTTGGGATTTTTTGGGATTTTTTTGGATTTTTTTGGGATTTTTGGGGGATTTTTTTGGGATTTTTTGGGATTTTTTGGGATTTTTTTGGGATCGGCAGAGCCGCTCTGTGCCTCGGGGTTGGGATTTTTTGGGATTTGGGATTTTTTGGGATTTGGGATCAACAGAGCTGCTCTGTGCCTCGGGGTTGAGATTTTTTGGGATGTTTTTGGATTTTTTTTTTATTTTTCTGGGATTTTTTTGGGATTTTTTGGGATTTTTTGGGATTTGGGATCTGTACCTCGGGGTTGGGATTTTTTGGGATCTCTGTGCCTTGGGGTTGGGATTTTTTGGGATTTTTTTGGGATTTTTTTGGGATTTTTTTGGGATTTTTTTGGGATTTTTTGGGGATTTTTTTGGGATCTTTTGGGATTTTTTGGGATTTGGGATGGGCAGAGCTGCTCCGCGCCTCAGGGTTGGGATGTTTTGGGATGTTTTGGATTTTTTGGGATTTTTTGGGATTTTTTGGGATTTTTGGGGGATTTTTTGGGATTTTTTGGGATTTGGGATCGGCAGAGCTGCTTCGCGCCTCGGGGTTGGGATTTTTTGGGATTTTTTGGGATTTTTTTTTGATATTTTGGGATTTGGGATCGGCAGAGCTGCTCCGTGCCTCGGGGTTGGGATTTTTTGGGATTTGGGATCTCTGTGCCTTGGGTTTGGGAGTTTTTGGGATTTTTTGGGATCGGCAGAGCTGCTCTGCGCCTCGGGGTTGGGATTTTTTGGGATTTTTTGGGATTTTTTGGGGATTTTTTGGGATCAGCAGAGCCGCTCTGTGCCTTGGGGTTGGGATGTTTTGGGATGTTTTGGGATTTTTTGGGATTTTTTGGGATGGGCAGAGCAGCTTTGTGCCTCGGGATTGGGATTTTTTGGGATTTTTTTGGGATATTTTGGGATATTTTGGGATCGGCAGAGCTGCTGCCAGTCCCGGAATTGGGATTTTTTGGGGTTTTTTTGGGAATTGGGATTGGCAGAGCTGCTCTGTGCCTCGGGGTTGGGATTTTTTGGGATTTGGGATCTCTGCGCCTCGGGGTTGGGATTTTTTGGGATCTTTTGGGATTTTTTTGGGATTTTTTTTGGATTTTTTGGGATTGGCAGAGCTGCTCTGCGCCTCAGGGTTGGGATTTTTTGGGATTTTTTTGGATTTTTTTGGGATTATTTGGGATCGGCAGAGCCGCTCTGTGCCTCGGGGTTGGGATTTTTTTGGGATCTTTTGGGATTTTTTGGGATTTGGGATCGGCAGAGCTGCTCTGTGCCTCGGGGTTGGGATTTTTTGGGATTTGGGATTTTTTGGGATTTGGGATGGGCAGAGCTGCTCTCTGCCTTGGGGTTGGGATGTTTTGGGATTTTTTGGGATTTGGGATGGGCAGAGCCACTCTGTGCCTCGGGGTTGGGATTTTTTGGGATTTTTTGGGATCTGTGCCTTGGGGTTGGGATTTTTTGGGAATTTTTTTGGGATTTTTTGGGATTTTTTTGGGATTTGGGATCAACAGAGCTGCTCTCTGCCTCGGGGTTGGGATTTTTTGGGATCTGTGCCTTGGGGTTGGGATTTTTTGGGATTTGGGATGGGCAGAGCAGCTTTGTGCCTCGGGGTTGGGATTTTTTGGGATTTTTTTTGGATTTTTTGGGATCTGTGCCTTGGGGTTGGGATTTTTTGGGATTTTTTGGGATTTTTTCTGGATTTTTTGTGATTTTTGGGGATTTTTTGGGATCTTTTGGGATTTGGGATGGGCAGAGCCACTCTGAGTCCCAGAATTGGGAGCTCAGGTGTGGCAACACCTGGGCACAGGTGGGTTTTGGGGACCCTAAAAACCACCTCGAGGTATTTTTGGGGGGAATTGGGGAATCCCGAATTGGGGAATCCCGAATTGGGGAATCCCGAATTAATTGGGGAATCCCAAATTTATATTTTGGGGTTTTTTCCCGGCAGGAATTCGCTCGTGGGACATCGACCTGAGCGCCTGCAACCTGGACGAGCAGCTGAAGCATTTCGTGTCGCGGCACTCGGCGACCTTCTCCAGCATCGTGAAAGGTGAAAAATGGGAAAAAACGGGGAAAAAAGGGGGATAAATGGGGAAAAATGGGGAAAAATGGGGTAAAAATGGGATAAAATGGGGAAAAAAGGGGAAAAAATGGGGGAAAATGGGGGAAAACGGGAAAAAATGGGGAAAAAACGGGAAAAAATGGGGAAAAAACGGGGAAAAATGGGATAAAAACAGGAAAAAATGGGGAAAAAATGGGATAAAAATGGGGAAAAAAATGGGAAAAAATGGGAAAAAATGGGATAAAAAAGGGAAAAAAAGGGGAAAAAAAGGGAAAAAAACGGGAAAAAATGGGATAAAAATGGGAAAAAAATGGGATAAAAATGGGATAAAAATGGGAAAAAATGGGAAGAAAACGGGAAAAAATGGGATAAAGATGGGAAAAAACCTGGGAAAAAAACGGGAAAAAACTGTGAAAAAATGGGGAAAAATGGGAAAAAATGGGAAAAAAAGGGATAAAAGTGGGAAAAAATGCGAAAAAAATGGGATAAAAATGGGATAAAATGGGATAAAAACGGGAAAAAAACGGGAAAAAAAGGGAAAAAATGGGGAAAAATGGGGAAAAACGGGAAAAAATGGGGAAAAATGGGATAAAAATGGGAAAAAATGGGATAAAAAAGGGGAAAAACGGGAAAAAATGGGAAAAAATGGGAAAAAATGGGATAAAAAGGGGAAAAATGGGATAAAAAGGGGAAAAACGGGAAAAAATGGGAAAAATGGGGAAAAATGGGAAAAAATGGGATGAAAATGGGATGAAAATGGGAAAAAAAGGGATAAAAATGGGGAAAAAATGGGAAAAAAACGTGGAAAAATGGGATAAAAATGGGAAAAAAAGGGGAAAAAAATGGGAAAAAATGGGAAAAAAACGGGAAAAAAATGGGAAAAATGGAAAAAAATGGGATAAAAATGGGAAAAAAGGGGAAAAAATGGGAAAAAAATGGGAAAAAAGGGGGGAAAAAAAAGGGATAAAAATGGGATAAAACCGGGAAAAAATGGGGAAAAAATGGGATAAAAATGGGGAAAAAAAGGGGAAAAAAAGGGAAAAAATGGGATAAAAACGGGAAAAAACCAGGATAAAAATGGGAAAAAATGGGAAGAAAATGGGAAAAAAACAGGATAAAAACGGGAAAAAATGGGAAAATGGGAAAAAAACGGGAAAAAATGGGAAAAAAAAGGGAAAAAATGGGATAAAACCGGGAAAAACGGGAAAAAATATGGGATAAAAATGGGAAAAAAGGGAAAAACTGGGAAAAAACCGGGAAAAAATGGGATAAAAACAGGAAAAAAACGGGAAAAAAAAGGGAAAAAAAGGGAAAAAATGAATCCTGGAAGGGCAGGAAGCAGGAGTTATTTCTCCCTGTTCCCTCAGCCTGGATTTGTGGGATCAGAGCTGGCTTTGTGCTCACCCCACACACCCCAAAGCTCGTGATTGCCCATGTGAGGAGGGGATTGCTTCTCCCGGGAAAATGGGATTTTTTCGTGGGTGGAGGAAATGGGAATTTTTCATGGGTGGAGAAAATGGGATTTTTTCATGGGTGGAGGAAATGGGATTTTCCATGGATGGAGATCGAGCTGGAGCTGCTTTGGGGTTTTTTCCACCTTTTCAGGATTTGTTCCCCGAAATTCCCAGGATTTGTTCCCCAAAATTCTCAGGATTTGTCCCCCAAAACTCCCAGGATTTGTTCCCCAAAATTCGCAGGATTTGTTCCCCGAAACTCCCAGGATTTGTTCCCCAAAATTCCCAGAATTTGTTCCCCGAAACTTACAGAATTTTTCCCCCCAAACTCCCAGAATTTGTCCACCAAAACTTCCAGGATTTGTTCCCCAAAATTCCCAGAATTTGTTCCCCGAAACTCCCAGGATTTGTTCCCCAAACCTCCCAGGATTTGTTCCCCAAATTCCCAGGATTTGTTCCCCAAAATTCCCAGAATTTGTTCCCCAAAATTCCCAGGATTTGTTCCCCAAAACTTCCAGAATTTTTCCCCCGAAACTCCCAGGATTTGCTCCCAAAATCCCCAGGATTTGCTCCCCGAAATTCCCAAGATTTGTTCCCCAAAACTCCCAGGATTTGTTCCCCAAATCTCCCAGGATTTGCTCCCCGAAATTCCCAGAATTTGTTCCTCAAACCTCCCAGAATTTGTTCCCCAAAACTCCCAGGATTTGTTCCCAAAACTCCCAGAATTTGTCCACCAAAATCCCAGGATTTGCTCCCCAAAACTCCCAGGATTTGCTCCCAAAATTCCCAGGATTTGTTCCCCGAAACTCCCAGAGTTTGTTCCCCAAAACTCCCAAAACTTCCTCCCCAAACTCCCAGGATTTGCTCCCAAAATTCCCAGGATTTGCTCCCCGAAATCCCAGAATTTGTCCCCCAAAATTCCCAGAATTTGTTCCCCAAAATTCCCAGAATTTGCTCCCTGAAATCCCAGAATTTTTCCCCCGAAACTCCCAGAATTTGTTCCCCAAAATTCCCAAAACTTCCTCCCCAAACTCCCCGGATCTACCCCAAAGTCTCCCCAGTGGGTGTTTCGGGTGCTTTTAGGGTATTTTAACCCCCAAAACCCCCCTGGTGGCACTCAGGCTGTCCCCAACCTGTCCCCTGTCCCCTTCCCTCCTCTCCCCGTGACAGGAAGGACACGGGAAGTGTGTCCCTTGTCCCCCGCGGTGGTGACACCGCCTGTCCCTTTTCCGCCGGAAAACCGGGAAAGCAGGGCGGGTGGTGGCACTGCCACCCCCTTGGGGACAGTTGGGGACAGGCTGGTGTCACCTGGCAGGTCAGAGGACGCTGCACCACCGCGGGGATGTGCTGGAGACGCTGGTGCTGCTCAACCCTTCCGACAAATCGCTGTGCGATGAGGTGAGCGGGGAGGGACGGGGGAGGGCTGGTCCTGGGAATTGTGATCCTGGGAATTGTGATCCTGATCCTGGGAATTGTGATCCTGGGAATTGTGATCCTGGGAATTGTGATCCTGGGAATTGTGATCCTGATCCTGGGAATTGTGATTTTGGGAATTGTGATCCTGATCCTGATCCTGGGAATTGTGATCTTGGGAATTCTGATCCTGGGAATTGTGATCCCAATGAATTCTGATCCTGGGAATTGTGATCTTGGGAATTGTGATCTTGGGAATTGTGATCCTGATCCCGATCCTGGTGAATCCTGATCCCAATGAATTCTGGTCCTGGGAATTCTGGTCCTGGGAATTGTGATCTTGGGAATTCTGATCCTGGGAATTGTGATCCTGGGAATTGTGATCTTGGGAATTGTGATCTTGGGAATTGTGATCTTGGGAATTCTGATCCTGGGAATTGTGACCTTGGGAATTCTGATCCTGGGAATTGTGATCTTGGGAATTCTGATCCTGGGAATTGTGATCTTGGGAATTCTGATCCTGGGAATTGTGATCTTGGGAATTGTGATCTTGGGAATTGTGATCCTGATCCCAATCCTGATCCTGGGAATTGTGATCCCGGGTGAATCCTGATCCCAGTGAATCCCAATCCCGGTGAATCCCAAATGAATCCCAATCCCGATCCCAGTGAATCTGAGTCCCCAGTAAATCCCAATCCAGGGTCAATCCCGATCCCAGTGAATCCCAATCCCAGTGAATCCCAATCCCGGTGAATCCCAATCCCAATCCCAGGTGAATCCCGATCCAGGGTGAATCCTGACCCTGGGTGAATCCCAATCCCGATCCAGGGTGAATCCCTCTGTGTCCCCTCTGTGTCCCCTCTGTGTCCCCTCTGTGTCCCCTCTGTGTCCCCTCTGTGTCCCTGATGTCCCCTCTGTGTCCCTGATGTCCCCTGGTGTCCCCTTTGTGTCCCTGATGTCCCCTGATATCCCCTCTGTGTCCCTGCTGTGCCCCGGTGTCCCTGATGTCCCCATTATGTCCCCTTCATGTCCCCTCATGTCCCTTCTGTGCCCCTGGTGTCCCTGATATCCCCTCTGTGTCGCTGATGTCCCCTGGTGTCCCTGGTGTCCCTGATATCCCCTTCGTGTCCCCTTTGTGTCCCCTTTGTGTCCCCTCTGTGTCCCTTCTGTGTCCCTGATGTCCCCTCTGTGTCCTTGATATCCCCTCTGTGTCCCTGACGTCCCCCGATGTCCCCTTCATGTCCCCTGACGTCCCGCGGTGTCCCTGATACCCCCTCTGTGTCCCCTCATGTCCCCTCTGTGTCCCTGATATCCCGTTTGTCCCCCCTCTGTGTCCCCTTTGTGTCCCCCCTGATGTCCCCTTCATGTCCCTGCTGTCCCCCCTGATGTCCCCTGGTGTCCCCCGATGTCCCCAGCTGCGGAACCTGGTGACAGACGTGTCGCAGCACAAGCTGCTGGTGCTGGCGGGACCGTGCGTGGAGCAGAGCGGGGAGCTGCTGCTGCAGACGGGCTGCTTCTGCCTGCGGGATTTCCTGCAGATATTCACCGACAAGGAGGTTTGTGGGGTTTGGGGGGTTTGTGGGGTTTGTAGGATTTCTGGGATTGAGGGATTTGTGGGGTTTGTGGGATTGCGGGGAGCTGCTGCTGCAGACGGGCTGCTTCTGCCTGCGGGATTTCCTACAAATATTCACTGATAAGGAGGTTTGTGGGGTTTGTGGGATTGAGGGATTTGTGGGATTTGTGGGGTTTGGGATTGTGGGGATTGTGGGATTGTGGGGAGCTGCTGCTGCAGACGGGCTGCTTCTGCCTGCGGGATTTCCTGCAGATATTCACCGACAAGGAGGTTTGTTTGTGGGGTTTGTGGGATTGTAGGATTTGTAGGATTTCTGGGATTGAGGGATTTGTGGGGTTTGTGGGGTTTGGGATTGTGGGGTTTGTGGGATTGCGGGGAGCTGCTGCTGCAGACGGGCTGCTTCTGCCTGCGGGATTTCCTGCAGATATTCACTGACAAGGAGGTTTGTGGGGTTTGGGGGATTTGTAGGATTGTGGGGTTTGGGGGTTTGTGGGATTGTGGGGAGCTGCTGCTGCAGACGGGCTGCTTCTGCCTGCGGGATTTCCTGCAGATATTCACCGACAAGGAGGTTTGTGGGGTTTGTGGGATTCCTGGGATTGCAGGATTTCTGGAATTTGCGGGATTGTGGGATTTGCGGGGTTTGTGGGGTTTGTGGGATTCAGGGATTTGTGGGGTTTGTGGGATTGAGGGATTTGTGGGGTTTGTGGGGTTTGGGATTGTGGGGTTTGTGGGATTGCGGGGAGCTGCTGCTGCAGACGGGCTGCTTCTGCCTGCGGGATTTCCTACAGATATTCACCGACAAGGAGGTTTGTGGGGTTTGTGGGATTTGTGGGATTTGTAGGATTGCCAGAGATGCAGTCTGAGCACGTCGGCGGCTCGGAGCCTGGAGTGGCTCCTTGGCAATGCTGTCATGTCCTCCCACTCCCTGCAGCGTGTGGGGAAAATCCTGGGGGTGGGAAAAGGGGAAAATCCTGGGAATTTAGGGGCGCAGGTCCTGGGGGTTTGGGGGTGCAGATCCTAAGGATTTAGGGGTGCAGATTCTAGGAGTTTGGGGTGCAGATCCTGGGAATTCAGGGGAGTGGATTCTAGGAGTTTGGGGGTGCAGATCCTGGGAATTTAGGGGGGCAGATCCTGGGAATTTAGGGGACCAAATCCTGGGAATTTAGGGGACCAAATCCTGGGAATTTAGGGGAGTGGATCCTGGGAGTTTGGGGGTGCAGATCCTTAGAGTTTAGGGGAGTATTCTGGAAATTTAGGGGTGCAGCTCCTGGGAGTTTTGGGGTGCAGATCCTGGGGATTTAGGGGGATAGATCATGGGAATTTAGGGGAGCAAATCCTGGGAATTTAGGGGAGTGGATCCTGGGAATTTAGAGGTGCAGATGCTGGGAGTTTGGGAAACAAATTCTGGGGGTGTTTTGGGGCAGGGAAAAGGGCAGATCCTGGGAGTTTGGGGTGGCAGATCCTGGGAATTTAGTGGGGCAGATTCTGGGAATTTAGCGGGGCAGATTCTGGGAGTTTAGTGGGGTTGATCCTGGGAATTTCATGGGGGCAGATGCTGGGAATTTAGGGGGGCAGATCTTGGGAATTTAGGGCTGCAGATCCTGGGAATTTTGGGGTGCAGATCCTGGGAATTTTGGGGTGCAGATCCTGGGAATTTTGGGGGGCAGATCCTGGGAATTTAGGGGGGCAAATCCTGGGAATTTAGGGTGGCAGATCCTGGGAGTTTAGGGGAGTGGATCCTTGGAATTTAGGCATGCAGATGCTGGGAATTTAGAGGTGCAGATCCTGGGAATTTAGGGGAGTGGATCCTGGGAGTTTGGGGGTGCAGATCCTTAGAGTTTAGGGGAGTATTCTGGGAATTTAGGGGTGCAGCTTCTGGGAGTTTTGGGGTGCAGATCCTGGGGATTTAGGGTGGCAGATCATGGGGGTTTAGGGGAGTGGATCCTGGGAATTTAGAGGTGCAGATGCTGGGAGTTTGGGAAACAAATTCTGGGGGTGTTTTGGGGCAGGGAAAAGGGCAGATGCTGGGAGTTTGGGGTGGCAGATGCTGGGGATTTAGGGTGGCAGATTCTGGGGGTTTAGGGGAATGGGTCCTCGGAATTTAGGGCAGCAGATCCTGGGAGTTTAGTGGGGTTGATCCTGGGAATTTCATGGGGTAGATCCTGGGAATTTAGTGGGGCAGATCCTAGGAGTTTGGGGTGCAGATCCTGGGGGTTTAGGGGAGTGGATCCTGGGAATTTAGGGGGGCAGATGCTGGGAATTTAGGGGGGCAGATCTTGGGAATTTAGGGCGGCAGATCCTGGGAGTTTAGTGGGGCAAATCCTGGGAGTTTAGGGCAGCAGATCATGGGAATTCAGGGCAGCAGATCCTCGACTGCCCGGCCAGGGGGGCACAGCTGGGGTGGAAGGGTCAGAAAATCCCCCCTTGGGAACCTCCCACCCCACAGAGGGAGCTGCCACCCCAAAATCCCCCAAAAAGCCGGCAGCAGGCGCGGATCCAAGGCTTTAACACATCCCTGGCCACCCCGACCCCAAAGGTGTCCCCTCTCCGCAGGTCGGGGACATCCTGAGCTCCGCCGACCCCTCGGCCAAGGCCAGGCTGACCATCAGCTGCCCCGACTTCGGCGAGTGGCGCGACTCGGGCCTGGAGCACCACAACCTGCAGGACTTCATCGAGCTGCGCTACAACCCGGGCTGCGTCCTGCCCGAGATGGAAGGCCTGGAGGAGTTCATGGAGTACCTGGCCGAGTCCCTGGAGCCCCAATCCCCCTTCGACCTCCTGGAGCCTCCCACCATGGTGGGCTTCCTGAAGCTCTCCAAGCCCTGCTGCTACATCTTCCCCGGCGGGCGCGGCGACTCGGCGTTCTTTGCCGTCAACGGCTTCAACGTCTTGGTCAACGGCGGTTCCAACCCGAAGTCGTCCTTCTGGAAGCTGGTGAGGCACCTGGACCGCATCGACTCCATCCTGGTGACGCACGCCGGGACGGACAGCCTGCCCGGCATCAACAGCCTGCTGCAGAGGAAGCTGGCCGAGCTGGAGGAGGATCAGAGCTCGCAGGGCAACGGCGACTGGGCCAAGAACCTCATCTCGCCCGAGCTGGGCGTGGTGTTCCTCAACGCCTCCGAGAAGCTGAAGGACATCGAGGGCGACTCGCGGGTGCTGAAGAGCTGCGACGAGGCGGCGCTGACCCTGCGCTACCTGGAGAGGTTGGGGATCCAGCCCAACCTGCTGGCCAGGGACGGCGGACCTCGCGCCGAGCCCACCGTGCTCTTCCAGAAGATGGGCGTGGGCCGGCTGGACATGTACGTTCTCAACCCGGTGAAGGGCACCAAGGAGCTGGAATTTCTCCTCCAGCAGTGGTCGGGGAACGGGTTCCCCAAGGAGCAGGAGCTGCCGCTGCAGTGCCTGACCTCGGTGTGCGTCCTGCTGGTGTGGCACCCCGTCAGCCGCTCCGAGAAGATCATCCGGGTGCTGTTCCCGGGCTGCACCCCGCAGGCGCGCATCCTGGAAGGGCTGGAGAAGGTGAAGCACCTGGAGTTCCTCAAGCACCCCGTGGTGACCAAGAACGACCTGAAGGGCGTGGAGAAGCCGCCGAAGAAGAGGGCGGAGAGCAAGGAGAGCCTTAAATCAGGGTCCAAGCTCAGCCTGGTGGAAGTCGCGGCGCCGAAGGAGAAAGCCGCCAAGGTGGAGAAGAAGGAGGTGAAGGGTGGGAGCAAGGAGAAGCCGAAACCCCTGGGGGACGCGGCCAGGATGGGGTCGGAGGAGGACAAAGCCAAGGATGGCCGAGCCAAGCCAGAGGCGGCGGCCGAGAAGGCGAAGGGCGACGCGAAGCCGAAGGCGAGCAAGGAGAAAGCGGCGCCCAAGAAGGAGCCGGTGGCCAAAAAGGAGGAGAAGAAGCCGCCGAAGAAGGACGAGGCGGCCGAGGGGAAGGTGGAGGCCAAGAAGGAGGTGAAGGTGGTGAAGAAGGAGGTGAAAGCCGAGACGCTGCGGAAAGACTCGAAGGACGGCAAGGCCGAGGCCAAAGCTCCGGCCAAGGCTGCGGCCAGGAAAACGCCGGTCCAGGAGAGCCGCAAAGCCGCGGGCAAGGTTGGCGGCGCCAAGAAGTCCACCCTGAAGAAGGAGCCGGAGAAAGCCAAGGCCAAATCGCCCCGGAAGGAGCCGTCGGACGGCTCCAAGTCCTCCTCCCCCGAGGAGATGCTGCCCGAGGCCGAGCGGGACGGCGGGAGGAGGAGGAGGAAGGAGGAATCCGCGGATGAAGGCATCGCCACGGCCGACAGCGAGCTGGAGCCGTTGTCCCTGGAGAACAACCGGCGCCCGGGCGATCCGTCCTGCCTGGAGAACGGCCTGGAGGACCCCGAGAGCCCCCAGCGCCCGCGGCACCCCGAGAGCAGCCCGCTGAGGGCCGTGTGCCCCCCGTCCCCGCTGGCCAAGACCCCCAAGAGTGACCGCAGCGTCAACTTCGACCTGACGCCCACCGGGCTGCTCAACCACGGTGCCGAGGGCGCCGAGGATCCCTGCGGCAGCTCCGAGGAGAAGACCCTGGAGATGATGTCCCCGGCCAGCTCGGGGCCGGCCAGCGCCGGCCACACGCCTTTCCACCAGTCGCCGGTGGAGGACGGAGCCGAGGAACCGGGCGGCGGCCGGCAGAGCGCGGCGTGGCCGGCGGCCGGAGGGGGCAAAGGCGCGCCGGACGGCTCGGACAAGCAGGCGGGGTGCCTGTCGCTCAGCCCCTTCAAGGACGACGTCCCCGACGTGTCCCCAACCATCACCACGCCCTCGCTGCCGGCCGAGGTGGGCTCGCCGCACTCCACCGAGGTGGACGAGTCGCTGTCGGTGTCCTTCGAGCAGGTGCTGCCGCCGGTCAGCGAGTCGCCGCCGGAGGACGGCCGGCGCTCCGGCGACGCCGCCGAGGCCGAGGCCGCCAAGGGGGGGCTGTCCTTGCCGCTGCGGCCGTGTCACCACCCGCCCTGGGCCGACGGCGACTCGGCCCCGCGGCCCGGCCGCCGCTCGGACTCGCCCCACGACGTGGACCTGTGCCTGGTGTCGCCCTGCGAGTTCGAGCACCCCAAGTCCGAGCGGTCAGCCTCGGCCGCCGCCAGCCCGCGGGAGCCGTCGGACAGTGACCCCTCGCAGGAGCTGGCGCCGCCGCGGGGCCGGCTGGGCGAGACGCCCCCCACCTCGGTCAGCGAGTCGCTGCCCACCCTCTCCGACTCGGACGTCCCTCCGGCCACCGAGGACTGCCCGTCCATCCTGGCCGACGGGCTGGAGTCGGACGAGGACTCGGAGCGGCCGCCCCGCGGTGGTGTCACCCGACCCTGCGACCCTCTGCCCGCCCCCCTGAAGGACCCCTGTCCCCTCCCCGCCCAGCCCGGCATCTGCATGGTTGACCCCGAGGCGCTGCCCTCCGGCCGCAGGGAGCCGCCCGGCACCAAGGTGAAGAGGACGCCGTCCCGCGTGGGGTCAGCGCCCGCCGTCCCCAAGGCCGAGCCGCCCCGCGTCCCCTCCTCGGCCACCAAAGCCAGGCCTCCCACCGGTGACAAAGCCAAGCTGCCCCTCGGGGACAAGAAAGTCCAGCCCGGCGCAGATCCCCGCAACGCCCGACCGCGGCCGGCGGCCGGAGCTGGCCGGGCGTCACCGGCAGGTACAACCCGGGGATGCGATCAGGGTGACACCGCGGGGTTTTGGGGACAGCTGTGACCTCGGTCCCCTCCTCCTGGCAGGCTCAAGGACCACCACAGCCCCCCAGGGACCCCCGGTGTACGTGGACCTGGCGTACCTGCCCGGCTCGTGGAGCGCCAGGACGGTGGACGAGGAGTTCTTCCGGCGGATCCGCTCGCTGTGCTACGTGGTCAGCGGCGATGACCACCTGAAGGAGGGAGTGCTGCGGCCGCTGCTGGACGCGCTGCTGACCGGCAAGCACCAGTGGGGGGTGGACATCCAGGTGAGCTCCGGGTAGGGTGGGGTTGGTCAGCTCCGGGGTGATGGGGGTGACAAAGTGTCCTGGGTGTCCCTTCTTGTTGGGGGGTGACAAAGTGTCCTGGGTGTCCATTCTTGATATTTGGCAGGTGACAAAGTGTCCTGGGTGTCCCTTCATGGTGCTGGGAGGTGATAAAGTGTCCTGGGTGTTCCTTCATCTTGTTGGGGGGTGACAGAGTGTCCTGGGTGTCCATTCTTGATACTTGGCGGGTGACAAAGTGTCCTGGGTGTTCCTTCCTGGTGACAAAGTGTCCTGGGTGTCCCTTCTTCTTTTTGGGGGGTGACAAAGTGTCCTGGGTGTCCCTTCTTCTTGTTGGCGGGTGACAAAGTGTCCTGGGTGTCCATTCTTAAAATTTGGGGGGTGACAAATTGTCCTGGGTGTCCCTTCTTCTTGTTGGGGGGTGACAAAGTGTCCTGGGTGTTCCTTCATGGGCCTGGGGGGTGACAAAGTGTCCTGGGTGTTCCTTCCTGGTGACAAAGTGTCCTGGGTGTCCATTCTTGTTGGGGGGTGACAAAGTGTCCTGGGTGTCCATTCTTGATATTTGGCAGGTGACAAAGTGTCCTGGGTGTCCCTTCATGGTGCTGGGGGGTGACAAAGTGTCCTGGGTGTCCATTCCTGGTGACAGATTGTCCTGGGTGTCCATTCTTCTTGTTGGGGGGTGACAAAGTGTCCTGGGTGTTCCTTCATGGTGCTGGGGGGTGACAAAGTGTCCTGGATGCCTCTTGTTGTTGCTGGGGGGGTGACAAGGCTTTCTGGGTGTCCCTTGCCAGTATTTCAGGGGTGACAAATTCTCCTGTGCGCCCCTTCCCACCATTGGGGTGGTGACAATTCCTCCTGGCTGTCCCTTCCCTAGTGCCCAGGGAGGTGACGAATTCTCCTGGGTGTCCCTTGCCGATATTTCGGGGGTGACAGTGTCCTGTGCGCCCCTTCCCACCATCGGGCTGGTGACAATTCCTCCGAGCCATCCCTCGCCGATATTCCAGCGACGCCACATCCTCCCGGCTGTCCCTCCCCACCCCGGTGACACCTCCCGGCTGTCCCCTGTCCCCTCAGGTGACACCTCCCAGCTGTCCCTCCCCGGTGACACCTCCTGGCTGTCCCTCCCCACCCCGGTGACACCTCCCAGCTGTCCCTCCCCGGTGACACCTCCTGGCTGTCCCTCCTGGTGACACCGTCCCGCTGTCCCTCCTCACCCCGGTGACACCTCCTGGCTGTCCCTCCTGGTGACACCTCCCGGCTGTCCCCTGTCCCCTGCCCCTCTGTGACACCTCCAGGCTGTCCCTCCCGGGTGACACCTCCGGGCTGTCCCTACCCTCATGGTGACACCTTCAGGCTGTCCCCTGTCCCTCCCCGGTGACACCTCCTGACTGTCCCTCCCCTCCCCGGTGACACCTCCTGGCTGTCTCCTGTCCCCTCAGGTGACACCTCTCGGCTGTCCCTCGCCGATATTCCAGCGATTCCAATTCCTCCCGGCTGTCCCTCCCCACCCCGGTGACATCTCCCGGCTGTCCCTCCCTGGTGACACCTCCCTGCTGTCCCTCCCCTCCCCGCTGACCCCGCGGCGCTGTCCCCTGTCCCCTCAGGTGACGCTGATCCCCACGTTCGACTCGCTGGTGATGCACGAGTGGTACCAGGAGACCCACGAGCGGCAGCAGCAGTTGGGCATCACCGTGCTGGGCAGCAACAGCACCGTGGCCATGCAGGACGAGACCTTCCCGGCCTGCAAGGTGGAGTTCTGATGGCTTTGGGGACAGTCCTTGCGCCCCAAACTGTCCTCATCGTCCTTCCCGAGCCACCCAGGTGGAGTTCTGGGATTTTGGGACAGTTCTGCACCCCAAAAGTTCTTCAATGTCATCCCCGAGCCACCCAGGTGGAGTTCTGGGATTTGGGGACGGTTTTGCACCCCAAAAGTTCCTCATCCTCCTCCCTGAGCCACCCGAGCCACCCAGGTGGAGTTTTGATGGCTTTTGGGGACAATCCTGCGCCCCAGAGCTTGCTCTGATGGCTTTGGGGACAGTTCTGCACCCCAAATGTTCCTCATCCTCCTCCCTGAGCAGAGTTCTGAGATTTGGGGACAATTCTGCACCCAAAAAGTTCCTCAGTGTCATCCCTGAGCCACCCAGGTGGAGTTCTGAGATTTGGGGACAGTTCTGCACCCCAAAAGTTCCTTGTCCTCCTCCCTGAGCCACCCAGGTGGAGTTCTGGGATTTGGGGACAGTTCTGCACCCCAAAAGTTCCTCATCCTCCTCCCTGAGCCACCCAGGTGGAGTTTTGATGGCTTTTGGGGACAATCCTGCGCCCCAGAGCTTGCTCTGATGGCTTTGGGGACAGTTCTGCACCCCAAATGTTCCTCAATGTCATCCCCGAGCCACCCAGGTGGAGTTCTGAGATTTGGGGACAATTCTGATCCCTGAAAGTTCCTCATTTTCCTCCCTAAGCCACCCAGGTGGAGTTCTGGGATTTGGGGACAATTCTGCACCCCAAATGTTCCTCATCCTCCTCCCTGAGCAGAGTTCTGAGATTTGGGGACAATTCTGCACCCCAAAAGTTCCTCAATGTCATCCCTGAGCCACCCAGGTGGAATTCTGGGATTTGGGGACAATCCTGCGCCCCAGAGCTTGCTCTGATGGCTTTGGGGACAGTTCTGCACCCCAAAAGTTCTTCAATGTCATCCCCGAGCCACCCAGGTGGAGTTCTGGGATTTGGGGACAATTCGGCACCCCAGACCTTCCTTGTCCTTGTCCCCGAGCCACCCAGATGTCCCTAAACGCTCCAAAGGGGGACAATGAGGGTGTGGTGGCACCTCCATGGGGTCACCGTGGTGGTTTTGGGGTCCCCAAACCTTCCCAAGCCACTCTGGTGGAGCTCTGAGATTTGGGGACAATTCTGCACCCCAGAGCAGAATTTGGGGACAATCCTGCACCCCAAAAGTTCCTCTGATGGCTTTGGGGACAATTCTGCACCCCAAAAGTTCCTCAATGTCCTCCCCGAGCCACCCAGGTGGAGTTTTGGGATTTGGGGACAATTCTGCACCCCAGAGCTTCCTTGTCCTTGTCCCCGAGCCACTCAGATGACCCTAAACGCTCCAAAGGGGGACAATGAGGGTGTGGTGGCACCTCGCTGTCACCCTGCATGTTGGGGACAGGGCTGTGGTGGTTTTTGGGGTCACCACTGTGATTTGGGGTCGTTTCTGGTTTTGGGGTCAGCAGTGTCATTTTGGGATGCCCATGGCAGTTTTGGGGTCACCAGGGTGGTTTTTAGGGTCACCATGGTGGTTTTGGGATCCCCATGGTGGCTTTAGGGTCACCCTGGTGGTTTTTGGGGTCCCCGGGGTGGTTTTGGGGTCACCAAGGTAGTTTTAGGGTCCCCAGGGTGGTTTTTGGGGTCACCATGGCAGTTTTGGGGTCACCAGGGTGGTTTTTAGGGTCACCATGGTGGTTTTGGGATCCCCATGGTGGCTTTAGGGTCACCCTGGTGGTTTTTGGGGTCCCCGTGGTGGTTTTGGGGTCACCAAGGTAGTTTTAGGGTCCCCATGGCAGTTTTGGGATCCCCATGGTGGTTTTGGGGTCCCCATGGCAGTTTTCGGGGTCCCCAGGGTGGTTTTGGGATCCCCAGGGTGATTTTGGGGCCACCCTGCTGGTTTTGGGGTCACCATGGCAGTTTTGGGGTCCCCAGGATGGTTTTGGGATCCCCAGAGTGGTTTTAGGGTCCCCAGAGTGGTTTTAGGGTCCCCATGGTTTTGGGGTCCCCATGGCAGTTTTAGGGTCCCCAGGGTGGTTTTAGGGTCACCCTGGTGGTTTTAGGGTCACCATGGTGGTTTTGGGCTCACCATGGCAGTTTTGGGGTCCCCAGGGTGATTTTGAGGTCCCCAAACCCTCCCAGGGGTGACACTGAGTTCCCCCCTCGATCAACAGGGTAAATTTTGGGATTTTTTGTTATTTTTTTGTTGTTTTTTCCCCAATTCCTGCCTCACCCCGAATTCCCCCAGTTGACTATTTTGGGGTTTTGGGTTATTTTTTGGGGGGCAAAGGTGGGATAACCTCGGGGGGTCCCTGGTGGTGTGACCCTAAAAGCGATTGTACCCCAAAAAAAGTGATTTTTCACCCCTAAAAAGTGGTTTTACACCCCAAAAAAGTAATTTTCCGCTCAAAAAAGTGGTTTTTTTGCCCAAAAAAGTGATTTTTTGCCCAAAATAAGTGGTTTTTCACCCCAAAAAAGTGATTTTCCACCCAAAAAAAGTCATTTTCCGCCCAAAAAAGTGGTTTTTTGCCCAAAATAAGTGATTTTTCAGCCCAAAAAAGTGATTTTCCACCCAAAAAAAGTCATTTTCCGCCAAAAAAAGTGATTTTTCACCCCAAAAAAGTGATTTTACACCCAAAAAAAGTCATTTTCCGCCCAAAAAAAGTGGTTTTTTGCCCAAAATAAGTGATTTTTCACCCCAAAACAGTGATTTTACACCCATAAAAAGTCATTTTCCACCCAAAAAAGTGTTTTTTTGCCCAAATTAAGTGATTTTTCACCCAAAAAAAGTGATTTTACAGCCAAAAAAAGTGGTTTTCGCCAAAAATGATTTTACCCCCAAAAAAAGTGATTTTCACCCCAAAAAAGTGATTTTACACCCCAAAAAAGTGATTTTACACCCAAAAAAGTCATTTTCCGCCCAAAAAAAGTGATTTTTCCCCCCAAAATAAGTGATTTTTCACCCAAAAAAAGTATTTTACACCAAAAAGTCATTTTCCACCCAAAAAAGTGTTTTTTTGCCCAAATTAAGTGATTTTTCACCCAAAAAAAGTGATTTTACTGCTCAAAAAAGGGATTTTAGCCCTCAAAAAGTGGTTTTAACCCCCCAAAAATGATTTTACACCCAAAAAGCATTTTACACCCCAAAAAACCTGATTTTGCCCCCAAAAAGTGACTTTATCCCCCCAAAAAAATGATTTTACACCCCAAAAAAGCAATTTTACCCCCAAAATAGCAATTTTACCCCAAAAAAACTGATTTTTACCCCAAAAAAATGACTGTACACCCCAAAAAAAGTGATTTTATCCCCAAAAAACCTGATTTTGCCCCCCAAAAAGTGATTTTATCCCCCAAAAAAGCGATTTTACCCCCCAAAAAAAAGATTTAACCCCCAAAAACCTGATTTTACCCCCAAAAGCGATTTTACCCCCAAAACCTGATTTTACCCCCCAAAAGCGACTTTATCCCCCAAAAAAATGATTTTACACCCCAAAAAAAGGATTTACTCAATCCCCAAACTCAAAATCCATTTCCAAAATCCCCAACCCAGAACAAACACTAACCCCAATTTTCTAGAATTTCTCCTCGCTGGCTCTTTTTGTAATAACTTTTTAAGATAAAAAACCCTAAAAAAACTCAAAAAAAATCGTGTAAACTGTAAAAAAAAATAAAAATAAAATCCAATTTTTTGTGGGTTTTTTATGGGGTGAATTATTTATCTTCACCCCTTTTTTCCACCCCATAAAAACCCAGAAAAAAATCCCAATTGATGGTTTGATTGTATTTGAAATATTTCTGCACTGAATGTTTCACCTTTAGTGCTTTAAAAATGGGATTTTTCTCTGCTGGAAAGGTTGGGATTTTTATGTTTTTTGGGGTTTTTTTGGGGTTTTTGTGACCCAAAAATCCCAAAAAACCCCAAAAAGCACCAAGAGGATTCCCACCTTGCACGTCACCTTCCCAATGGGTGAGAAATAAAAATTAAA
This sequence comes from Lichenostomus cassidix, assembly GCF_008360975.1. Lineage (NCBI taxonomy): Eukaryota > Metazoa > Chordata > Aves > Passeriformes > Meliphagidae > Lichenostomus > Lichenostomus cassidix. The sequence goes on along the minus strand of NC_139508.1, from coordinate 2,576,939 downwards.
GAGATTTCATTCCATCTGGAGTTTGGGTTTTATTTGGATTTTTTGGGGATTTTTGGGATTTTTTGGGATTTTTTTTTGGGTTTATTTTGGTTTTTTTTTTATTTTTTGGGGTTTTTTTAGGGTTTTTTTGGGGGATTTGGGGATGGGGAAAGGATGTTTTGGGGTTGTAAGGCTGAGGTGGGAAGGGGATTGTTTGGGATTTTTTGGGATTTTTTGGGATTTTTTTGGGGATTTTTTGGGATTTTTTGGGGATTTTTTTGGGATTTTTTTGGGATTTTTTGGGATTTTTTTGGGATTTTTTGGGGATTTTTTGGGGATTTTTTGGGGATTTTTTGGGATTTTTTTGGGGAGATTTTGAGGGATTTTAATGGGATTTTTTGGGATTTTTAGGGATTTTTAAGGGATTTTTTTTGGGTTTTGGGGATTTTTTTGGGATTTTTTTGGAGGGTTTTAGGGATTTTTTGGAGGTTTTGAGGACTTTTTGGAGGGATTTTTTGGGGGTTTTTGTGGGTTTTTTGGGGATTTCTTGGAGTATTTTTTGGGGTTTTTTTCGGGATTTTTTTTTTGGATTTTGAGGATTTTTTTGGGTTTTTTTGTAGTTTTTGGGGTATTTTTTGGGGATTTTTTAGGATTTTTTTTGGGGTTTTTTGAGGATTTTTTGGGGGATATTTTAGGATATTTTGGGGAATTTTTAGAGAATTTTTTTGAGGATTTTTTGGGGGAGGTTGTGATATTTTTGGGGATTTTTTGAGGTTTTTTTTTGGGGTTCCTGTGACCCCAAAAACCCCAAAAAACCCCAAAAAGCACCGAGAGGATTCCCACCTTGCACGTCACCTTCCCAATGGGTGAGAAATAAAAATTAAAGAGATTTCATTCCAGGTGGAGTTCTGGTTTTATTTTGATTTTTGGGGGATTTTTTGGGGGTTTTTTGGGTTTTTTTGGGGTTTTTTTATTTTTTGGGGGATTTTTGGGGTTTTTTTGGGGGATTTTGGGGATGGGGAAAGGATGGGTTGGGGTTGTAAGCCTGAGGTGGGAAGGGGAATTTTTGGGATTTTTTGGGGATTTTTTTGGGGATTTTTTGGGGGATTTTTTGCGGATTTTTTGGTATTTTTATGGGATTTTTTGGGGAGATTTTTAGGGATTTTAATGGGATTTTTGGGGATTTTTTGGTGGATTTTTTTGGGATTTTTCCGGGATTTTTTTGGGTTTTGAGGATTTTTTGTGGATTTTTTTTGTGGATTTTTTGAATGTTTTGGGGTATTTTTTGGAGGTTTTGAGGATTTTTTTGGGAATTTTTTGTGGGTTTTTTGGGGATTTTTGGGATTTCTTGGGGTTTTTTTTGGGGTATTTTTGGGAGGTTTTTAAGGGATTTTTTTTTATTTTGGGATTTTGGGGGGGATTTTTGGGGTCTTTTTTTATTTTTAGGGTTTTTTTTTTTTGGGGGTTTTGGGGTTTTTGGGGGATTTGGGGATGGGGAGGATGTTTTGGGGTTGTGGTGAGGTGGAGGGGATTGTTTGGGATTTTGGGGGATTTTTTTGGGATTTTTTTTGGGATTTTTTGGTTTTTTTTTTTTATTTTTGGGGTATTTTTATGGGATTTTTTGGGGAGATTTTGAGGGATTTTAATGGTATTTTTGGGGATTTTTTTGTGGATTTTTTAGGGATTTTTCAGGGATTTTTTTTAGGGTTTTGAGGATTTTTTGGGGATTTTTTGGGGATTTTTTGGTGGGTTTTAGGGTATTTTTGGAGGGTTTTGAGGACTTTTTTGAGGGACTTTTTTGGGGTTTTTTGGGGATTTTTGGGATTTTTGGGGTATTTTTGGGGGATTTTTTGGGGGGGTTTTGAGGGATTTTTTTTTGGTTTTTTGAGGATTTTTTGGGGTTTTTTTGGGGATTTCGGGATTGGAGAAAGGATGGGTTGGGGTTGTAAGGCTGAGGTGGGAAGGGGAATTTTGGGATTTTTTTGGGGATTTTTTTGGGATTTTTTGCAGGTTTTTTTTTTATTTTTGGGGTATTTTTATGGGAATTTTTGGGGAGATTTTGAGGGATTTTAATGGGATTTTTGGGGATTTTTTGGGGGATTTTTTGAGGGTTTTGGGGTATTTTTTGGAGGTTTTGAGGACTTTTTTGAGGGATTTTTTGTGGGTTTTTTTGGGGATTTTTGGGATTTCTTGGGGTATTTTTTGGGGATTTTTTGGGGAGTTTTTGAGGGATTTTTTTTTTAATTTTGAGGATTTTTTGGATTTTTGGGGGTTTTTTTGGATTTTTTTGGGGTTTTTGGGTTTTTTGGGGTTTGGGGTTTTTTTTGGGGATTTGGGGTTGGGAAGGGTGGGTTGGGGTTGTGTGAGGTGGGAATTTATTTTGGGTTTTTTTTTTTTTTTGGATTTTTTGGGATTTTTTGGTGTTTGGGGTATTTTGGGGGGTTTTTTGTTGGGTTTTTTTGGGGGTTTTTGGGGTTTTTTGAGGTTTTTGTGGGGGTTTTTTGGGTTTTGGGGTTTTTGGGGGATTTTTTGTTTTGTTTTTGTTTGTTTGTTGGGTTTTTTGGGGGTTATATTGGGTTTTTTGGGTGTTTTTTGGGAATTTTTGGGGTTTTTTTTGAGGATTTTTGGGGTTTTTGGTTTTTGGGTTTTTTTGGGGTTTTTTGGTTTTTTTTGGGAGTTTTTTTTTTTTTTTGGGGGTTTTGGTGGTTTTTGTGATGATTTTTTTTTTTTTTTTGGGTTTTTTGTGGATTTTTTTTGGGTTTTGGGTTTTTTTGTTGGGAGGTTTTTTTGGGGTTTTTTGGTGGTTTTTGTGGATTTTTTTGTGGGGGATTTTTGAGGGATTTTTGGGGATTTTTTGGGGGATTTTGGGGGATTTTTGGGGGGATTTTTTGAGGATTTTTGGAGGTTTTTGGAGGATTTTTTGGAGGATTTTTGAGGATTTTTTGGGGATTTTTTTGGAATTTTTTGGGGAATTTTTGGGGATTTTTTGGGGGAATTTTTGGGATTTTTTGGGGATTTTTTGGGGATTTTTTGGGGAATTTTTGAGGATTTTTTTGGGATTTTTTGTGGATTTTTTGGGGATTTTTTTGTTTTTTGGGGATTTTTGGTTTTTTTGTTGTTTTTGGAGTAATTTTTTGTTTTATCGGGTTTTTTGGGGGAATTTTGGGGATTTTTTGGGGTTTTTTGTGGATTTTTGGATTTTTGGGGGTTTTTGAGGATTTTTTGGGTTTTAGGTTTTTTGAGAGATTTCTTGGGGGTTTTGGTGGTTTTGGGGGATTTTTGTTTTGGGGGGAATTTTGGGGTTTTTTTGGAGGATTTTTTGGGTGGGTTTGGGTTTTTTGAGGATTTTTTTTTGGGTTATAGGGTTTTTTTGGAGATTTCTTGGGGGCTTTTGGGGGATTTTTTTTGGTTTTGGGGGGAATTTTTTGGGGTTTTTTTGAGGATGTTTTGGGTGGATTTGGGGGATTTTTTTGGAGGATTTTTTCGGCGGTATTGGGGATTTTTGGAGGATTTTTTTTTGTTTTTTTAGGGTTTTTTGGTGGATTTTTTTTTGTTTTTTGCAGGGATTTTTGGGGTTTTTTTCTGTTTTTTCGGGGTGAGGCTGGTTGTGAGTTCGCAGCTGCTTCTGGGCGAGTTTTGGGAGATTTTTTGGGGTCTCCAGGTTTTTTGGGGGTTATTTTGGGTTTTTTGAGGGATTATTTTGGGGTTTTTGGGAGTTATTTTGGGGGGATTTTTTTGGGGTTTTTTTGGGAGGATTTGTGAGGATTTTTTGAGGATTTTTTTGGGTGGTTTTGGGGTTTTTTTGAGGATTTTTTTTTTTGAGGTTTTGGTGGTTTTTGGAGGATTTTTTGGTTAGTTCTTGGGTTTTTATCGAGATTTTTTTGAGAATTTTTTTGTTGTTTGGAGGAATTTTGTTTTTTTTTTTTATTTTTTGGGGTCTTTTTTGAGGATTTTTTTGGATTTTTTGGGGTTTTTTTTGAGGGTTTTTTTTTGGGTTTTGGGGGTTTTTCTGGGAGATTTCCTGGGGATTTTGGTGGTTTTTGGAGGGATTTTTTTTGGTTTTGGGGGGAATTTTTTGGGGTTTTTTTGGGGTTTTTTTGGGAAGATTTGTGAGGTTGTTTTGAGGATTTTTTGGGTGAGATTGGGGTTTTTTTGAGGATTTTTTTAGGTTTTGGGGGATTTTGGATGATTTTTTGGGTTTTTTTGTTATTTTTGGGGGTTTTTTTTGCAGGATTTTTGGGGGATTTTTTGAGGATTTTTTTGGGCGGATTTGGGGATTTTTTTGGAGGATTTTTTCGGGTGTATTGGGGATTTTTGGAGGATTTTTTTTTTGTTTTTTAGGGTTTTTTGGTGGATTTTTTTGCTTTTATTGGGGTTTTTTTGGGGTTTTTCGGGGTGGAACTGCTTATAGACTCTCACCAACCCCTGGACGAGTTTTGGGGGATTTTTTGGGGTCTCCGGGGGGGTTCGGGGAGGCTCCGGATGCTCTGCGCTGGGATGCGGCGTTGCCATGGCAACTGCAACTCATCCTCATCCTCATCGCAACCCTGCAGCTCACCGCGAGGGGGAGGAGGAGGAGGAGGAGCTTTTTGGGGGGATTTGGGGGTTTTGAGGGGATTTGGGGGATTTTGGGGGTTTTCTGGGGGATTTGGGGGATTTGGGGGATTTTTTGGGTTTTGGGATTTTGGGGGATTTTGAGGGTTTTTTGGGATTTTTGGGGGTTATGAGGGTTTTTGGGGGGATTTTGGGGGTTTTAGTTTCAGGATTTTGGGGATTTTGAGGGTTTTTAGGGGGATTTGGGATTTGGGGGTTTCCTGGGGATTTTGGGTGGTTATGAGGGTTTTTGGGGATTTTGGGGGATTATGGGGGTTTTAGGGTGTTTGGGGTGATTTGGGGTTTTCTGGGGATTTGGGGGGTTTGGGGGGGTTTGGGGGGGATTTTGAGGGTTTTTTGGGGGATTTTTGGGGGGATTTTTGGGGGTTTTGAGGGTTTTTGGGGGGATTTATGGGGTTTCTGGGGATTTTGGGGGGTTTTGGGGGTGTTTGGGGTGTCCTCGTGTCGCCCCACAAACCTGGCAGGATCAGGGGACAAAATCCCCTCCAAAGCCACCCCAAAGCCACCCCAAAGCCATCCCTTCCAACCCCAAAGCCACCTCAAAGCTCCCCTTCCCACTCCAAACCCACCCCAAACCCCTCCCAAACCTCCTTCCTACCCCAAATTCCCCTTCCAACCCCAAACCTCCCCTTCCCACCCCAAATTCTCCTCCCAACCCCAAATTCCCCTTCCAGCCAATCCCAAACCTCTCTTTCCCACCCCAAATTCCCCTTTGCACCCCAAACCTTCTCTTTCCAACCCCACATTCCCCTTCCCAAACCTCCCCTTCCCACCCCAAATTCCCTTTCCCTTCCCAAACCCTCTTTCCCACCCCAAACCTTCCCACCCCAAATTCCCCTTCCAGCCAATCCCAAACCTTCTCTTCCAACCCCAAATTCCTCTTCCCACCTCAAACCTTCCAACCCCAAATTCCCCTTCCCACCCCAAATTCCTCTTCCCACCCCAAATTCCCTTTCCCATCCCAAACCTCCTCTTCCCACCCTAAATCTTCTCTTCCCACCCCAAAGCTCCCCTTCCAGCCAATCCCAAATCTCCCCTTCCAACACTAAATTCCCTTTCCCACCCCAAACCCTCTTTCCCACCCCAAACCTTCTCTTCCCACCCCAAACCTCCTCAAAACCCACCTCAAACCCACCCCAAACCTCCCCTCCCAACCCCAAATTCCCCTTCCCACCCCAAACCTTCCTTTCCCACCCCAAATTCCCACTCCCCCAGCCAATCCCAAACCTCCTCTCCCAACCCCAAATTCTCCTTCCCACCCCAAATTCCGTTTCCCACCCCAAATTCCCCTTCCAGCCAATCCCAAACCTCCTCTTCCCGACCCCAAACCTTCTCTTCCCAACCCCAAATTCCTCTTCCCACCCCAAATTCTCCTTCCAACCCCAAATTCCCTTTCCCATCCCAAACCTCCCCTTCCCAAACCTCTCCTTCCCACCCCAAACCCTCTTTCGCACCCCAAATCTTCTCTTCCCACCCCAAATTCTCCTTCCAACCCCAAATCTCCCCTTCCAACCCTAAATTCCTCTCCTCACCCCAAACCTTCCAACCCCAAATTCTCCTCCCACCCCAAATTCCCCTCCCAGCCAATCCCAAACCTCCCCTTCCAACCCTAAATTCCTCTCCCCACCCCAAACCCTCTTTCCCACCCCAAATTTCTCTTCCCACCCCAAACCTCCTGTTCCAGCCAATCCCAAACCTCCCCTTCCCCAAATTCCCTTCCTCCCCATCCCCTCTCTCCTCGCTGGGCTATTTTGGGGAGGTGGCTCCGGGGGGATTCTGTCCCCCGAGGGTCGCGACTGTCCCCGCGGCTGTCGCTGTCCCCCCAGCCCCAAAATCCTGTCCCTGCTCGGGGTCTGGTGGCTTCTCCCCGCCATTGTCACCCTGCCGGTGGCCGCGGGGACACCGCGGGGACACGGAGGTGACAGCGACCCGACCCTGGCTGAGCCGCGCGGGGATCGTCACCCCATTGTCCCCAAGCCATTGTCCCCTCCCTGCCTCCCTGCGGTGTCACCGGCAGCGCCACCCCAGCGCGGTGGCACCTGCCAGGTGTCGCCGGCGACAAAAGGCGGCGGCGGTAACCGGAGCCACCGCGTGACGCTCGGAGAATTCCCGCCGGGAATGTCGCCTCCCCATGTCGCCTCCCCCTGTCCCCGCCTTGCCGGTGGCTCGGTGGCTTCTCCCGCAGCTGCGACAGTGACAAGGGATGAGCTCAGCGGGGAGCGAGGCACCGGCTGGCACCGGCGGGGGGGGACAGGCCGGGTGACAACCGGCAGGGGGGGACAGGCAGGGTGACAACCGATGGGGGGACAGCCAGGGTGACAACCAACCGGCAGGGGGGGACAGGCAGGGTGACAACCGATGGGGGGACAGCCAGGGTGACAACCAACCGGCAGGGGGGGACAGCTCGGGTGACAGCCAACCGGCGGTGGGGGGGGACAGGCCGGGTGACAACCGGCGGGGGGGGGGGACAGGCAGGGTGACAACCGGCGGGGTGTTGGGTGGCAGCGGCGGCACCGGGAGCGGCGCGGCGGGCGGTGGCGCTGCCGGCAAGGGTGACAGCGAGAGCTCGGTGACAGCCTGGGGACAGCGACAGCCGGGGCTCGGTGACAGCCTGGGGACAGCGACATCTCTCCATCCCCGGCACGGGCGGCTCCTTCCCGCTCGGCTGGCGGGGCGGCGGCCGCTTTAAATATGCAAATCAAGCCCCGCCCCTCCCCCGGCGCGGCGGCGGCTCGGCCAATGGGGAGCGGCTGCGGTCACCGTGCTGGCCAATGGCGGCGCGGCTCGGCGGGAGGGGGCGTGGCCAGCGCCGGTCCCGGCGCGCTCCCGGGGCGGCGGCGCGGCGCGGAACGGGGCGGGGGGCGGCGGCGACCCCGCAGGTGAGTCCCGCGTGGTACCGGAGCGCCCCGGAGCCTCCGGTGGTGCCTCCGGTGGAGCCTCCGGTACCTCCGGTGATGCCTCCGGTTCCTCCGGTTCCTCCGGTGGATCCTCCGGTGATGCCTCCGGTTCCCCCGGTTCCCCCGGTGGTTCCTCCGGTACCTCCGGTGATGCCTCCGGTACCTCCGGTGGTTCCTCCGGTACCTCCGGTGATGCCTCCGGTTCCTCCGGTGGTTCCTTCGGTTCCTCCGGTGGTTCCTCCGGTTCCTCCGGTTCCCCCGGTGGTTCCTCCGGTTCCCCCGGTGATGCCTCCGGTGCCTCCGGTGGTTCCACCGGTTCCCCCGGTGGTTCCTCCGGTACCTCCGGTGGTTCCCCCGGTGGCAGCCCCGCCGCCGAGCTCCCCGCAGCACCGAGCCGCCCGTTCCCGCTCGGTTCTCCCCGCCCGCAGCTCCCCCCCTCCCGCCGTACCGGAGATCCTCCGCCCGGTGATAGAGCCGCGCTGCCGGTGCTTCCCCCGCCCCCGCCCGCCCCGCCGCCTCCCGCGCTGCAGGTGCACGGCTCGCTTCTCCGCTTCCTCCTCCTCCTCCTCCTCCTTTCGGGGTTCAGCCGTTCCGCCCGTTACCGGAAGGGTTTGGGGGTGCGAATCCCCCCTCCGGTCCCTCCGTTCCGCCCGTTACCGGCAGGAATTTGGGGTGCGACCCCCCCCTCCGGTCCCTCCCCGTTCCTCCCGCCGTTCCCCGTTACCGGGCGGGTTTGGGGTTCCAACCCTCCCTCCGGTCCCGCCGGTCCCACCCCGCCGTTCCCCCGTTACCGGGGAAATTTGGGGTTCCAACCCCACCTCCGATCCCTCCGGTTCCACCCGTTACCGGGCGGATTTGGGGTGCGAACCCCCCTCCGGTCCCCCCGCCGTTCCGCCCGTTACCGGGAGGGATTTGGGGTTCCAACCCCCCCTCCTGTCCGCCCGCCGTTCCCCGTTACCGGAGGGAATTTGGGGTTCCAACCCCTCTCCGGTCCCACCGTTTCCCCGCCGTTCCGCCCGTTACCGGAAGGCTTTTGGGGTTCCAACCCCCCTCCGGTCCCCCCCGGTCCCCGCTGAAGGTCACGGCTGCGGTTCGGGGTTACCGGAGGGTCCTACCGCAGCCCCCCCAGCCCGCACTCCCCGCTCCGCCCGGGGACACGGCGGTCACCGGAGGGGACTTTGACCGGCGGGGCGATTGCGGCCGGGCGGGAGCGGCGGGGGTCGGTTTGGGGGTCCGGTAGGGGTCGGTTTGGGGGTCCGGTAGGGATTTAGGGGTCCGGTAGGGGTCGGGAGTCCGGTGGGGATTTGGGG
>NC_139508.1:2527474-2567639 GCF_008360975.1 Lichenostomus cassidix | reverse complement strand
CGGTGATTTTGGGGCCATTTTGGGATCGTTTCGGGGTGGTTTTGGTGAATTTGGGGCCATTTTGGGGTGGTTTTGGGGCTGTTTTGGGGTGGTTTGGGGCCGTTTTGGGGTGGTTTTGGGGTGGTTTGGGGTGGTTTTGGGATCGTTTTGGGGTGGTTTTGGGGTGGTTTTGGTGAATTTAGGCTGGTTTGGGGCCGTTTTGGGGTGGTTTTGGGGTGGTTTTGGTGAATTTGGGGATGTTTTGGGGTGGTTTTGGAAAGGTTTGGGGCCATTTTGGGGTGGTTTTGGGGTGGTTTGGGTGAGTTTTGGGATGGTTTTGGTGAGTTTTGGGGCCATTTAGGGGTGGTTTTGGGGAATTTGGGGCCGGTTTGGGGTGATTTTGGTGAGTTTTGGTGGGTTTGGGGCCATTTTGGGGCGGTTCTGGGGTGATTTTGGTGAGTTTTAGGGCTGTTTTGGTGTGGTTTGGTAAATTTGGGGTGGTTTTGGAAAGGTTTGGGGCCGTTTTGGGGTGGCTTGGGACTGTTTCGGGGCCATTTTGGGGTGGTTTTGGTGAATTTAGGCTGGTTTGGGGTGGTTTGGGGCCGTTTTGGGGTGGTTTGGGTGAGGTTTGGGATTGTTTTGGTGAATTTGGGGCCATTTTAGGGTGGTTTGGGGCCGTTCTGGGGTGGGTTTGGAGAGGTTTGGGACCATTTTGGGGTGGTTTTGCTGAATTTGGGGCCGTTTTAGGGTGGTTTGGGGCCATTTTGGGGTGGTTTTGGTGAGTTTTAGGGCCGTTTTGGGGTAGTTTGGGTGGGGTTTGGGACTGTTTTGGGGTGGTTTTGGTGAGTTTTGGTGGGTATGGGGCCGTTTGGGTGTGGTTTGGGACCATTTTAGGGTGGTTTTGGAGAGGTTTGGGGCCGTTTTGGGGTGATTTTGGTGAGCTTTGGGACCGTTTTAGGGTGGTTTTGGTGAATTTGGGGCCATTCTGGGGTGGTTTTGGGCCGGTTTGGGGTGATTTTGGTGAATTTGGGACCGTTTTGGGGAGGGTTGGGTGAATTTGGGGCCGTTCTGGGGTGATTTTGGTGAGTTTTAGGGCTGTTTTGGGGTGGTTTTGGTGAGTTTTGGGGCCGTTTTGGGGTGGTTAGGGACTGTTTTGGGGTGGTTTTGGTGAATTTGGGGCCATTTTGGGGTAGATTCAGACAGGTTTGGGACTGTTTTGGGGTGGCTTTGGGGTGGTTTTGGGGCAAATCCTGGGGGTTTGGGGTAAATCCTGGGGTTTGGGGCAGGAAAAGGGAAAATCCTGGGGATTTAGGGGAGGAGATCCTGGGAATTTGGAAGGACAAATCCTGGGAATTTAGGGGAGAGATTCTGGGATTTTGGGAAGCAAATTCTGGGGGTGTTGGGGGGAAGATCCTGGGGGGTTGAGGGGCAGGAAAATGGGAAAATCCCGGGAATTTCGGGGTGCAAATCCTGGGAATTTAGGGGAGCAAAATCTGGGAACTTAGGGGAGCAAATCCTGGGAATTTAGGGGAAAAAATCCTGGGAATTTCGGGGTGCAAATCCTGGGAATTTAGGGGAGCAAAATCTGGGAACTTAGGGGAGCAAATCCTGGGAATTTAGGGGAAAAAATCCTGGGAATTTCGGGGTGCAAATCCTGGGAATTTAGGGGAACAAATCCTGGGAATTCAGGGGTGCAAATCCAGGGGGTTTTGGGGAGCAAATAATGGGAATTTTGGGGAGCAAATCCTGCGAATTTCAGGGAGCAAATCCTGGGAATTTCGGTGCAAATCCTGGGAATTTTGGGGAACAAATCCCGGGAATTTAGGATGCAAATCCTGGGAATTTCGGGGTGCAAATCCTGGGAATTTAGGGGAACAAATCCTGGGAATTTCGGGGTGCAAATCCTGTTAATTTAGGGAGCAAATCCTGGGAATTTAGGGTTGCAAATCCAGGGGGTTTTGGGGAGCAAATCCTGGGAATTTTGGGGGGCAAATCCTGTTAATTTAGGGTGGCAAATCCTGGGAATTTCGGGTGCAAACCCCAGGAATTTCGGGATGCAAATCCTGGGAATTTAGGGGCGCAAATCCTAGGAATTTAGGGGAGCACATCCTGGGAATTTAGGGAGCAAACCCCGGGAATTTCTGGGTGCAAATCCTGGGGGTTTTGGGGAGCAAATAATAGGAATTTCGGGGTGCAAATCCAGGGAATTTCGGGGTGCAACCCCCCAGGAATTTCGGGTGCAAATCCTGGGAATTTAGGGGAGCACATCCTGGGAATTTAGGGAGCAAACCCCGGGAATTTCTGGGTGCAAATCCTGGGAATTTAGGGCAGTAAATCCTGGGGGTTTTGGGGAGCAAATCCTGGGAATTTCGGGGTGCAAATCCTTGGGGTTTTGGGGAGCAAATAATAGGAATTTCGGGTTGCAAATCCCGGGAATTTCTGGGAGCAAATCCTGAGAATTCGGGGCGCAAATCCTGGGAATTTAGGGGAGCAAATCCTGGGAATTTCGGGGCGCAAATCCCGGGAATTTAGGGCGCAAATCCTGGGAATTTCGGGAGGCAAATCCCAGAAATTTCGGGATGCAAATCCCGCGAATTCCGGCGGCAAATCCCGCGAATTTCGGGCCTCAAACCCCAAAAGGACCGGCTCTGCTCACATCCCCGGTAGATCAAGACCAACAAAGCACATCCCGATCGCATCCCGGTACCTCCCCGAGCATCCCCCGGTACCGGCAGCATCCCCCCGGTACCGGCAGCATCCCGCCGGGCTCCCCGAGCGCTCTCACCTCGCTCCAGCTGCTGCAGCGCGGCGGCTCGCAGCCCCGGCCGGTGGCAAGCGCCGCCCACGATGGCGAGCAGCGAGAAGCGGGGCGGCGCGGCGGCGGATGGAGCTACCGGAGCCACCGGAGCTACCGGAGCTACCGGAGCTACCGGAGCCGCCGCCATCTTCGCGCCCCGCCCGGCTGGCCACGCCCCTGTGACGTCACGGGGGGGAGGAGACACGCCCGGTGATGTCATCGCTGGCCAATGGGAGGAGGGGATGGGGAGAGTGGGCGGGGCGGAGTGAGGGGTGGGGTTAAAGGGGAGATGGGTGGGGATTTGGGGATTTGGGGGATTTTGGGATTTTGGGATGCGATTTTGGGATGGGATGTGGGATTTTGGGAATGGGATTGGGGATTTGGGGAATGGGATTTGAGATGTGGGAATTTGGGATTCTGGGAATGGGATTTGGGATGTTGGATTCGGGGAATGGGATTGGGGATCTGGGATTGAGGATTTTGGGATTTGGGATTTTGGGATGGGATTGGGGATTTTGGGATTTGGGGAATGGGATTGGGGATTTTGGGATTTTGGGATTTTGGGATCTTGGGATCTTGGGATGTGGGAATTTGGGATTCTGGGAATGGGATTTGGGATGTGGGATTTGGGGAATGGGATTGGGGATTTGGGATTTTGGGATTTGGGATTTTGGGAATGGGATTGGGGATGTTGGATTTGGGGAATGGGATTGGGGATTTTGGGATTTTGGGATGGGATTTGGGATGTGGGATTTGGGGAATGGGATTGGGGATTGGAGATTTTGGGATTTGGGATTCTGGGAATGGGATTTGGGATGTTGGATTTGGGGAATGGGATTGGGGATTGGGGATGTGGGATTTGGGATTTTGGGATGGGATTGGGGATTTGGGGATTCTGGGAATGGGATTTGGGGATGTTGGATTTGGGGAATGGGATTGGGGATTGGGGATTTTGGGATTTTGGGATTTTGGGATGTGGGATGTGGGATTTTGGGAATGGGATTGGGGATTTGGGGAATGGGATTGGGGATTTTGGGATTTTGGATTTTGGGGTGGGATTGGGGATTTGTGGAATGGGATTGGGGATTGGGGATTTTGGGGAATGGGATTTTGGGATGGGATTTGGGATTTTGGGATGGGATTGGGGATTTGGGGAATGGGATCTGGGATTGGGGATGTGGGATTTTGGGAATGGGATTTGGGATGTTGGATTTGGGGAATGGGATTGGGGATGTGGGATTTTGGGATTTGGGGAATGGGATTTGGGATTTTGGGATTTGGGATTTTGGGATGGGATTTGGGATTTGGGGAATGGGATTGGGGATTTTGGGATTTGGGGAATGGGATTGGGGATTGGGGATTTTGGGATTTGGGATTTTGGGATTTTGGGATCTTGGGATGTGGGATTTAGGATTCTGGGAATGGGATTGGGGATTGGGGATTTTGGGATTTGGGATTTGGGGATTTTGGATTTTGGGATGGGATTGGGGATTGGGGATTTTGGATTGGGGATTGGGGATTTTGGGATTTGGGGAATGGGATCTGGGATTGGGGATGTGGGATTTGGGATTTTGGGATGGGATTGAGGATTTGGGATTTTGGGAATGGGATCTGGGATTGGGGATTTTGGGATTTGGGATTTTGGGAATGGGATTGGGGATGTGGGATTTGGGGAATGGGATCCGGGATTAGGGATTTGGGATTCTGGGAATGGAATCCAGGATTCAGGATTCAGGATGTGGGATTTGGGATTCTGGGATTCCATCCCTCCATCCACCCATCCATCCATCCCGCAGTGTTCCCATCCCCGCTGGCCCTGTCGCTGTCCCACAGCCCAGCTGGACCCGCAGAGGTTGGCATTGTCACTGCCTGTCCCTCACCCCATTGCCAGCCTCAGCCTGACAGGAACCCACAGCACACCTCCAGAGCACCCCAAAATCCCAAAAAATCCCAAAATCCCAAAAAATCTCAAAAAACCCAAACATCAGGAGTGAATCCCACAGTTCAATGTGTCTCTGCACACCTCCAGAGCACCCCAAAATCCCAAAAAAATCCCAAAATCCCCAAAAAATCAAGCATCAGGCTAGAATCCCATGGTTCAATGTGTCCCTGGACACCTCCAGAGCACCCCAAAACCCCAAAATCCCCAAAAAACCCAAACATCAGGAGTGAATCCCATGGTTTAATGTGTCCCTGGACACCTCCAGAGCACCCCAAAACCCCAAAAAAATCCCAAAATCCCCAAAAAATCAAGCATCAGGAGTGAATCCAATTGTTTAATGTGTCCCTGCACACCTCCAGAGCACCCCAAAATCCCAAAAAATCCCAAAAACCCAAACATCAGGAGTGAATCCCATGGTTTAATGTGTCCCTGGACACCTCCAGGGCACCCCAAAATCCCAAAATCCTCCCACGCGGGGAGCAGGAGGGTGGCAGCCGCTGTCCCCGCTGTCCCTGCTGTCCCCCGCTGTCCCCCGCCAGTCTGCCTCGTCTTCATCCTGCTGGATTCATCATCATCCTCATCCTCAGCCGGTCTGCTTCGTCTTCATCTTCATCCTGCCTGCCTCATCTTCATCCTGCCTGCTTCATCTTCATCTTCATCCTCATCCAGTCTGCCTCATCCTCAGCCAGTCTGCCTCGTCTTCATCCTGCCTGCTTCATCTTCATCTTCATCTTCAGCCAGTCTGCCTCATCCTCATCCTGCCTGCTTCATCTTCATCTTCATCTTCATCTTCATCCTCAGCCAGTCTGCCTCATCTTCATCCTGCCTGCTTCATCTTCATCTTCATCTTCATCTTCATCCTCAGCCAGTCTGCCTCATCTTCATCCTGCCTGCTTCATCTTCATCTTCATCTTCATCTTCATCTTCATCCTCAGCCAGTCTGCCTCATCCTCATCCTGCCTGCTTCATCTTCATCTTCATCTTCATCCTCAGCCAGTCTGCCTCGTCTTCATCCCGCCTGCTTCATCCTCATCCTCATCTCGGCAGCTTCATCATCATCCCCATAGCCTCATCTTCATCCCACCTGCATCATCCTCATCCCAGCAGCCTCACCTTCATCCTGCCAGCTTCATCCCCATCGTGTCTGTCTCATCTTCATCCTACCTGCATCATCCTCATCCTCACCTGGCCTGCATCGCCCTCATCCTGCCAGCCTCATCTTCATCCCGGCAGCTTCATCTTCATCCCGGCAGCTTCATCTTCATCCTGCCGGCTTCATCCTCAGCCAGTCTGCCTCATCTTCATCCTACCTGCCTCATCCTCATCCTCATCTGGCCTGCATCGTCCTCATCCTGCCGGCCTCATCTTCATCCTCATCCTGCCGGCCTCATCGTCATCCCGGCAGCCTCATCCTCATCCTGCCGGCTTCATCTTCATCCTCAGCCAGTCTGCCTCATCTTCATCCTGCCTGCCTCATCCTCATCCCGGTCGGTTCGGTGACCCCCGGCCCGGTTTCGGTCACCCCCCGCCCCATCCCAGCTCCCCGGTGTCACTCCCGGTCCCGGTTCGGTGGCTCCCAGACCCGCTCCGGTCCCCCCGATCCTGTCCCCGCTCGGTCCGCTCCCGGTTCGGTTTCCATCGCCCCATCCCAGCTCCCCGGTGTCACCCCCGGTCCCGGTTCGGGTTCGGTTGTCCTCCGCCCGGTCCGGTCCCGGTTCGGTTTCCATCGTCCCATCCCAGCTCCCCGGTGTCACTCCCGGTTCCGGTCCCGGTTCGGTGGCTCCCAGTCCCCCCGATCCTGTCCCCACTCGGTCCGGTCCCGGTTCGGTTGTCCCCCGCCTAGTTCGGTCCCGGTTCGGTGGCTCCCAGTCCCCCCGATCCTGTCCCCGCTCGGTCCGGTCCCGGTTCGGTTTCCATCACCCCATCCCAGCTCCCCGGTGTCACCCCCGGTCCCGGTTCGGTTGTCCCCCGCCCGGTTCGGTCTCGGTTCGGTGACCCCCGGCCCGGTTTCGGTCACCCCCCGCCCCATCCCAGCTCCCCGGTGTCACTCCCGGTCCCGGTCCCGGTTCGGCGGTGTCACTCCCGCACGTGGCGCCAGGCTCCGCCCACCCACGAGGCCCCGCCCACCCACCGGCACAAAGCCTTCTGGGTAATGTAGTCCTCATTAATGGCGGGGAAAGACCTGGGCGGGGCGAGACTACATTTCCCAGAAGGCTTTGCGGCGGGAGGAGCAGCGCCGCCTGGCGGCTCGGAGGACTCGGAGGCCATGGCTGTGATGAGTTGCGGCCGTGCTCGGACACGGGGCGGGGGGACACGGCAGGGGACAGGGGGGACAGCGACAGAGGACAGCGGTGACACTCACAGAGCGCCAGCAGCGCCGCGGGCGGGTGGCAGCGTGGGAAACGCGGCTCAGGCTGACGCTGCCGAGGGAAACTGAGGCACGGCGTGGGCTCCTCCTCCCGCACCGCTCCGACCCGCCGCAGCGGGACCGGGGGGGACGAGACTAGGCGACCCCGGTGGGCAAAGCGCGGGGACAAGCCGGTAGCGTGTCACCGTGATCCCGGGCCGTGTCCCCGGCAGGTGGCGGCCGCCGCCCGCCCGCCGCACCGAGCTCCCGGCGTGTCCCCGCGTGTCCCCGTGTCCCCCGGCGCTGAGCTCACCGAGCCCTCCCGCCCCCGGTGCGGCTCCCGGCGCACGGACCGAGCCTCCCCCGCGCCCCGGTGCGTCAATCGCCGCCCCCCGGTGCGGCCCCCGGTGTGCGGCGTGTCCCTCGGCCCACGGAGCGACCCCCGCAGCCGCCCCCGGGGCACGGAGAGACCCTCCCGGTTAACGAACCGCCCCCCGGTGCAGCCCCCGGTCCGTGCCCAGACCCCCGGTGCAGCCCCCGACCCTCGGAGCGATCTCGCCCTTGCAGACCCCCGGTGCGCGGAGAGACCCCCGGTGCACGGAGCGACCCCCGGTGCAGCCCCCAGGCCATGCACACATCCCCCGCTGCAGCCCCCCACCCCCGGTCCGACGGACCGACCCCCCTGTGCAGACCCCGGTGAACGAACAGACCCCCCTGTGCGACCCCCGGGGCACGGCGGGACCCCCGGAACAGCCCCCTGTGCACGAACCGACCCCACGGAGCGACCCCCGGTGAGCGGATCGACCCCCGGAGAGACCCCCGGTCCCACGGACCCACCTCCCAGTGCACGGAGAGACCCCCGGAGCGACCCCCGGTGAACGGAGGGACCCCCGGAACAGCCCCCTGTGTACGAACCGACTCCCCTGTGCGACCCCCGGTGCACGGAGCGACTCCCGGAGAGAATCCCGGTCCCACGGAGCGACCCTCGGAGCGACCCCCGGTGAACGGAGGGACTCCGGTGCAGCCCCCGGAACAAGAAACGACCCCCGGAACAGCCCCCTGTGCGCGAACCGAGCCCCCTGTGCGACCCCCGGTGCACGGAGCGACCCCCGGAGTGACCCCCGGTGCACGGAGCGACCCCCTTGTACAACCCCCGGTGCAGGAAACGACCCCCGGAACAAGAAACGACCCCCGGAACAGCCCCGGACCGACCCCCTGTGCAGTTCCCGGTGCAAGAACCGACCCCCCCGGTGCAGCCCCCTATTCACGGACCCCTCCCGGTCTCCTGTCCCCCTGTCCCCCTGTCCCCCCTGTCCCCCTGTCCCCTCCCCCCCGCCCCCCGCTCTCAGTTTCAGGGCGCGGGTTTCCCCCTCCCCCCCCGCGTTTCGCCCCACGTGGGCTCCCCCGGCGGCGCCCAATCAGCGCCGCGCTCGCGGGCGGCTGCGAGCGGCGCCAGCCAATGGGCGAAGCGGGGGCGCCGCGCGAGGCCACGCCCCCCAGCGGGAGGCTATAAAAGGCGGCGCAGGGCGCGGCGCAGCTCAGAGCGATCGCGGCGGAGCGGCGGAAGGAGCGGAGCGGGACCGGGAATCGCGATATCTCCGCGATATCTCCGCGATATCACCTCGACAGCACCGCGATAGCCGCGCCGGGGATTGCCACTCTTGGAATTTGCCTCCTTCCCCTCGCGATTACAGCCGCACCATGACCCTGGAGGAGCTGGTGCCTTGCGACAGCAGCAAGTAAGTCGCGCGTTGTCGCCCGGCGGGGACCGGGGGGGGGTCTGGGGTTGTCGCCGTCGCCGCTGACCGGCGTGTGGTTGCTCCGCGGCAGGATGCAGGCGGTGGGCGAGGCGGTGGAGCGGCTGCTGGCGGCGGCGCAGCGGCACGACCGGCTCACCGTGGGGGTCTACGAGTCGGCCAAGCTGATGAATGTGTGAGTATCGCGACATGGCTCTGTCGGGAGAGGCTGCGCGGGGGTCATTCCCGCTCCGATTGGCGCTGGGCTGGCTCGGGACGGGAGGGTTGTGTGGGGAAAAAGGTGACCGGGCGACATTTGGGAGGGTTTGTCGCGCGTTCCGCTCGCGACAGCGCGGCGACACGGGGGGGTGGTGACAGCTCCGCGCGTCCCCTGTCCCCAACCCTCCGCGTCCCCCCGCAGCGACCCGGACAGCGTGGTGCTGTGCGTGCTGGCCACCGACGAGGAGGACGAAGGCGACATCGCGCTGCAGATCCACTTCACGCTCATCCAGGCGTTCTGCTGCGACAACGACATCGCCATCGTGCGCGTGTCCGGCATGCAGCGCTTGGCCACCATCCTGGGCGAGCCCGAGCCCGGCGGCGAGCCCCGCGACATGCACTGCCTGCTGGTCACGGTGAGCGGGGAGGGAGGTGACACGGCGGGTGACACGGCGGGTGACACAGCGGGTGACGCGGCGGCGCTTTGGGGACACGCGTGGTGACATTGTGACACTAACCTCGTGCTGCTGTCCCCTCTCCAGAGCCACCCCACGGACGCGTGGAAGGGCCAGGGCTTGGCGGAGGTGGCGAGTTACTGCGCCGATTGTCGCGACAGGAACCAGTGGGTGCCGCTGGTGTGTCTGCAGGAGCGCTGAGCGACCGAAATCCGCTTTAAAGAGGATTTAAAACCTTTTTTAAAAATTTAAAAATTGATATAAAATAACAGGAAAAACCTAAAAAACGCCCAGGAGGAGGAACGGGCAGTTCCAACCCACCATCCCCAAACCCACCGATTTTATTTTCGTTCTGAACCGGAGAGGAGGAAGGGAGAGAGAGGAGGTGGGAATGGAGGGAGACTGGACAGTGGCCGGAGCCTGGATGGACAGTGGCCGGAGCCTGGATGGACAGTAACCAGAGCCTGGCTGGAACCTGAATGGGCACTGGCCAGAGCCTGGCCGGACACTGGCCAGAGCCTGGATGGACACTGGACACTGCCTGGACAGTGGGCGGAGCCTGGATGGACAGTGGCTGGACACTGGCCAGAGCCTGAATGGACACTGGGCAGTGGCCGGACACTGGCCGGAGCCTGAATGGACACTGGACACTGCCTGGATGGACACTGGCCGGAGCCTGGATGGGCACTAGACTGGCCAGAGCCTGGATGGACACTGACAGGAGCTCGGCTGGACACTGGACACTGGCCGGAGCCTGCACGGACACTGGATGGACACTGGCCGGAGCCTGGATGGGCACTAGACAGTGGCCGGAGCCTGGAGGGACACTGACCAGAGCCTGGCTGGACACTGGCCGGAGCCCAGATGGACACTGGACACTGGCCGGAGCCCAGATGGACACTGGACACTGACCGGAGCCTGGCTGGAACCTGAATGGACAGTGGCTGGAGCCTGGACGGACACTGGCTGGACACTAGACACTGGCTGGAGCCCAGATGGACACTGGCCGGAGCCTAGACGGACCCTGGGTGGACACTAGACAGTGGCCAGAGCCTGGACAGACAGTGGCCGGAGCCTGGATGGACACTGGACACTGGCCGAAGCCTGGATGGACACTGGCCGGAGCCTGAATGGATACTGGCCGGACACTGGACACTGGTCAGAGCCTGGCTGAAGCCTGGCCGGAGCCCGACTGGACACTGGACAGTGGCCGGAGCCTGGATGGACACCGGATGGATACTGGACACTGGCCGGAGCCCGGATGGACACTGGCCGGAGCCCGGATGGACACTGGCCGGAGCCCGGATGGACACTGGCCAGACACTGGCCGGAGCCTGGATGGGCACTGGACAGTGGCCGGAACCTGGATGGACACTGCCTGGACACTGGCCAGAGCCCGGCTGAACACTGGCCGGAGCCTGAATGGACCCTGGCTGGACCCTGGACACCGGCCAGACACTGGCCAGAGCCCGGCTGGACACTGGACAGTGGCCGGAGCCCGGATGGAGCCTGGATGGACACTGGCCAGAGCCCGACTGGACACCGGGTGGACGCTGGACAGTGGCCGGAGCCCGGATGGACACTGACCAGAGCCTGGTTGGACACTGGCCGGAGCCTGGCTGGACACTGGACACTGACCGGACACTGGCCAGAGCCTGACCAGCTGAGTAAGGAGTCACTCCGGACCATGGGGCACAGGGTGTGACACCCAGAACTGACCACTGTCACGACATTTGGCACAGCAGGGACACGAGAGAGGCGAGAGCTGCAGAGAGATGGATTTTATTTTTTTGTTTCATCGCAAAAAAACTGCTTTTTCCCCAGGAATTTGCAAAAAAACTGCTTTTTTCCCCAGGAATTAGCAAAAAACCTGCTTTTTTCCCCCAGGAATTCTCAAAAAAATTCCTTTTTTTCCCATGGAATTCTCAAAAAACCTGCTTTTTTTCCCCAGGAATTCTCTAAAAACTGCTTTTTTTCCCCAGGAATTAGCAAAAAACTGCTTTTTTCCCCAGGAATTCTCAAAAAAACTGCTTTTTTCCCAAGGAATTCTCAAAAAAACTTTCGCAGAGTTTATTCTTCTACCGAACGAGGAGATGAGCAATTAATTTATTTGCAATAAAATGTGTGATGTTAGCAGAGTTTGCTCTGCTGGAATGGGATCAGCTGCTCCCGGTGGGTTTGGGATTTTTGGGGTGGGTTTTGGGATTTTTGGAGTTGATTTTGGGGTAGATTTGGGGTGGGTTTTGGGGGTTTTGGAGTGGATTTTGGGGTTGGTTTTGGGTTGGATTTTGGGGGGGATTTGGGGTAGATTTTGGGGTGGATTGGAGGTTTGTTTTGGAGTGGATTTGGGGTTGGTTTGGGGTTGTTTTTGGGTTGTTTTTGGGGTGGGTTTTGGGGTAGATTTTGGGGTTTTGGAGCTGATTTTGGGGTTTTTGGGGTAGATTTGGGGTTGGTTTTGGGGTGGGTTTGGGGATTTGGGGTGGGTTTTGGGATGGATTTAGGGTTGGTTTTGGGGTTGGTTTTGGGGTGGATTTGGGGTTGGTTTTGGGGTTTGTTTTGCGTTTGGTTTTGGGGTTTGATTTTGGGGTAGATGTTGGGGTTTTTGGGGTGGATTTGGGGTTGGTTTTGGGGCGGGATTTGGGGTGGATTTTGGGGTAGATTTTGGGGTTGGTTTTGGCAGTTTTGGGGTAGATTTTGGGGTTGGTTTTGAGGTGGATTTTGGAGTTGGTTTTGGGGTTGGTTTTGGGTTGGATTTTGGGGGGGATTTTGGGGTGGATTGGAGGTTTGTTTTGGAGTGGATTTGGGGTTGGTTTGGGGTTGTTTTTGGGGTGGATTTTGGGGATTTTGGCATGGGTTTTGGGGTAGATTTTGGGGTTCAGGAGTTGATTTTGGGGTTTCTGGGGTAGATTTGGGGTTGGTTTTGGGATGGATTTGGGGTTGGTTTTGAGGTGGATTTGGGGTTGTTTTTGGGGTGGATTTGGGGTTTGTTTTGCGTTTGGTTTTGGGGTTTGATTTTGGGGTAGATGTTGGGGTTTTTGGGGTGGATTTGGGGTTGGTTTTGGGATAGATTTTGAGGTGATTGTTGGGGTAGATTTAGGGTGGGTTTTGGCAGTTTTGGGGTAGATTTTGGGGTTGGTTTTGGGGTGGATTTCGGGGTTGGTTAGCCCCCCACCTCCCCCCGAGGCTCTTTTATAGGGCCGAGGCTTCCCACGCCTGTTTGGCCACCGGAGGAGAAATTCCCACCCCAAAAAAATCCCATCCCAACTAATTAATTCCCACCCCAAACAATTAATTCCCACCCCAAATAAAATTCCCACCCCAAGAAATCCCCACCCCAAGTAATTAATTCCCACCCCAAAATATAATCCCCACCTAATAATTCCCACCCCAAAATAATTCACCCCAAATAATTAATTCCCACCCCAAATAATTAATTCCCACCCCAAAATTAATTCCCACCCCAAAAATATAATTCCCACCCCAAAAATATAATTCCCACCCCAAAAATATAATTCCCACCCCAAAAATTCATCCCCACCCAAATAATTAATTTCCCACCCCAAAAATAATTCCCACCCCAAAATAATTCCCACCCCAAATTCCCACCCCAAAAACTTCCCACCCCAAATTCTTCCCACCCCAACTAAATCCCACCCCCAAAATCCCCACCCCAAATTCCCCTCCGAGGGAAACTGAGGCACGGCTGGGCTTTGCCGCTTCCCCACCCCCGCGGACCGCGGTGGGGACAGCCGGGAGTCCCCAAGGCCACACTGTCACCTCCCCCGCGTGGGAATTCCCTCCCGGGTTGTCCCTCAGTGTCCCCGGGCTTGGGGACAAGTCGGGGTTGAGGTGACAAAGCGGAGAGCTGCGGGGACAGGGAGGTGGTGGCGCCGTGGGGACAGCGGGGATGTCCCCAGGGTCACCTGAGGTCACCCCCCCCGGTGTCACCCGCGGTGTCGCTGTCACCTGCCAGGCTGGGAGCGCTGCCAGCTCTGGGGACAATCTGGGGACACTGTCCGGCTGAGCGGGGACACCGCGAGCGGCCAGCCCTGGCTTGGGGACACGGTGGCCATCCCGGAGTGTCACATAGCTTGGGGACACGGAGTGTCACATAGCTTGGGGACATGGTGACCATCCCGGGGTGTCACATAGCTTGGGGACACGGAGTGTCACATAGCCTTGGGGACACCGTGACCATCCCGGGGTGTCACATAGCCTTGGGGACATTGGTGACCATCCTGGAGTGTCGGGTGGCTTGGGGACACACTGACCATCTCAGAGTGTCACATAGCCTTGGGGACAAGGTGACCATCCCGGAGTGTCACCTGGCTTGGGGACACAGTGACCATCCCGGAGTGTCACCTGGCTTGGGGACACAGTGACCATCCCGGGGTGTCACGTGGCTTGGGGACATGGTGACCATCCCGGAGTGTCACGTGGTTTGGGGACACGGTGACCATCCCGGGGTGTCGCGTGGCTTGGGGACATTGGTGACCATCCCGGAGTGTCACATAGCTTGGGGACATTGGTGACCATCCCGGAGTGTCACCTGGCTTGGGGACACGGTGGCCATCCCAGAGTGTTGCCTGGCTTGGGGACACGGTGGCCATCCCGGGGTGTCACATAGCTTGGGGACAGGGTGATCATCCCGGAGTGTCACATAGCTTGGGGACAGGGTGGCCATCCCGGGGTGTCACATTGCTTGGGGACACGGAGTGTCACATAGCTTGGGGACACGGTGACCATCCCGGGGTGTCACGTGGTTTGGGGACACGGTGGCCATCCCGGGGTGTCACATAGCTTGGGGACACACTGACCATCTCAGAGTGTCACATAGCTTGGGGACATGGTGACCATCCCGGGGTGTCGCATAGCTTGGGGACACGGCGCCCTGTGCTGTCCTTTGGGGAAACTGAGGCACGGAGCGCGGCCACCGCCGGGATCCTGGGAGTCGCAAGGGACAAACGGGTGACAAGTGCCACCCCCGGCAGGTGACAGCCGCGCTGTCCCCTGGGATGTCGCGGGACAATCCAGGGACAATCCCCGAGGGCGCTCTGTCCCCAAACCCGTTTCGCTGCTGACGTCACCAGGCCATTCCTGTCCCCATTGTCACCGCGGAGGTCACTCGTGTGACCCGTGCGTCACGCCGGGGGTGTGTCACGGGGGTGGCAGGGGTGACAGGGGTGACATTCCCCCCCTGGACCCCCCAAAATCCTGCCGGGACACCCGCGGAGCTGCCGGGGGGGGTGAGGAAGGTCCCAGTCACCCGCGGTGTCACCGTGTGTCCCCCTAGAGACCCCCAGGGACCCCCAAAGTGCAGCTGGGACACCCCAGAGACCCCCCATGGACCTCCTGTGACCCCCAAAGTGCAGCTGGGACACCCCAGGGGACCCCCCAGGGACCTCTTGGGACCCCCAAACTGCAGCTGGGACACCCCAGAGACCCCCATGGACCCCAAAGACCCCCCAAAGTGCAGCTGGGACACCTCAGAGACCCCCATGGGCCTTTTGGGACCCCCAAAGTGCAGCTGGGGTACCCCAGAGACCCCTATGGACCCCAGAGACCCCCCAAATAGCAGCTGGGGTACCCCAGAGACCCCCATGGACCCCCATGGACCTCCTGTGACCCCCAAAGTGCAGTTGGGGTACCCCAGAGACCCCCAGAGACCCCCATGGACCTCCTGTGACCCCCAAACTGTAGCTGGGACATCCCAGAGACCCCCATGGACCTCCTGTGACCCCCAAACTGCAGCTGGGACATCCCAGAGACCCCCATGGACCCCAAAGACCCCCCGAATTGCAGCTGGGACACCCCAGAGACCCCCATGGACCTTTTGGAACCCCCAAAGTGCAGCTGGGGCAGCCCAGGGAACACCCAGAGACCCCCAATGGACCCCAGAGACCCCCCAAACTGCAGCTGGGGTATTCCAGGGGTCCAGAAAACCCCCAAGACCCCCCCATGGACCTCGAAGACCCCCCCAAACAGGGTACTCCAGGGGTGCACAAGCCCCCTAGAGACCCCCTGGGATCCCCCAAACAGCAGCTAGGGCACCCCAGGGGTTCAGAGATCCCCAAAACCCCCCAGCAAGGGGGAGCACAACGGGACCCCCATTTAGCAGAGGCCATGGGACCCCCAAACCCCCCGAGCTCCGGACACGGGGGGGATGAGGAGTTTGGGGGTCCCTGATTCACCCCCACCCCCCCGACACCCCCCTGGGCTGGGAATTGGGGGGTCCTGGATTGGCAATGGGGGTCCTGGGGTGGAAATTGGGGGTCCTGGGCTGGGAAATGGGGGTCCCCGATTCACCCCCACCCACTCTGACACACCCCTGGGCTGGAAATTGGGGTCCTGAGTTCGGGGGGGTTTGGGGTTTGGGCTCAGGGGTTTGGGGTCGGGGTTTGGGTTAGGGGGATTTTGGGCTTGGGGATTTGGGCTCAGGGGTTTAGATCCTGTGGTTTTTGGGCTCCGGGGGTTTGGGGTCGGGGATTTGGGGTTTGGGCGTTGGCCTCGGGCCCTGGGGTTTTTAGGCTCGGGGGTTTGGGTTTGGGCTGGAGGGTTTAGGCTCGTGTGGTTTTCGGGCTCGGGTGGTTTTTGGGCTCCCGGGGGTTTGGGGTCAGGGGGATTTGGGGTCAGGGGTTTGGGGTCAGGGGGTTTAGGGGTCTGGGTTCGGGGCTTTAGGGTCGGGGGTTTGGGGTTTGGACTCAGGGTTTTGGGCTCAGGGGGTTTGGGTTCGGAGGGTTTGGGTTCGTGTGGTTTTGGGCTGGGGTTTGGGGTCGGGGGGGTTTTGGGATCTGGGGCTTTAGGTTCGTGTGGTTTTGGGCTCGGGGTGTTTTGGGTTGGGGGTTTTGGGCTCGGGGATTTGGGTTGAGGGTTTGGGTTCGGGGTTTGGGTTCCAGGGGGCTTGGGGTTTGGGCTCCGGGGGTTTGGG
This sequence comes from Lichenostomus cassidix, assembly GCF_008360975.1. NCBI lineage: Eukaryota > Metazoa > Chordata > Aves > Passeriformes > Meliphagidae > Lichenostomus > Lichenostomus cassidix. Next base: position 2,551,236 of record NC_139508.1, on the reverse strand, counting down.
ATCGGGGTTTAGGCTCGTGTGGTTTTTGGGCTCGGGGGTTTGGGGTTTGGACTCAGGGTTTTTGGGCTCAGGGGTTTAGGCTCGGGGTTTTGGGTTCGGGGGTTTTTGGGTTCGGGGGATTTGGGGTCGTGGGGTCTGGGGTCGTGTGGGTTTGGAGTTTGGATTCGGGGTTTGGGGTCGGAGGGGTTTGGGCTGGGGGGTTTAGGCTCGTGTGGTTTTCGGGCTCCGGGGGTTTTTGGGCTCGGGGGGTTTGGGTTCGGGGTTTGGGTTCCGGGGAGATTTGGGTTTTAGGTTCGGGGGTTTGGGGTGGGGGTTTGGACTCTGGGGGTTTAGGCTCGTGTGGTTTTGGGGCTCCGGGGGCATTTTTTGGGCTCCGGGGGGTTGTTTTCGGGCTCCGGGGGCATTTTTCGGGCTCCGGGGGGGTTTTAGGGTTTGGGGGCATTTTTGGGGCTCCGGGGGGTTATTTTCGCTCTCCACCCCCATCCCCTTGGTGGCCCCGCGGCTGCCGCAGCCAGGGCAGGGCCGCTTTACCAGCCTGGGTGGCTCCGGTGGCTCCGCGCTGCTGCTCCACCCTGCCGGCGACACCGGCGACACGAACTGCGGCGACATCGCCACCTCCCCCCCCCGCGCCACCCCCAAAAAACCGCTGCAAACCGAGGGGAAACTGAGGCACGGAGCTGCTCCTCCCCCGCAGCGGCGGCAGGAAGTCCCTCCGTGATGTCACCGCTGTCTCTCCCTTGCGTCACGGGTGTCCCCGTGTCACCCGCCGGGGGGACAGCGTGGGATCCTCCACGGAGTCCCCGGGGCGGCCCTGCTGTCGCCGCCGCGGTGGCACCGCCGCCACCCCGGGAGGTCACTCGAGGCCACCCGAGGCCACCCCGCCGGCGCCGCGCCCGAGGGCGAGCAGCTAATTAGAGTTAATTAGGGCGGCGGCGAGTTAATTAGAGCGGCGGGCAAGCTAAGAATAGCCCGGCGAGGGACGGAAGGTTATTTCTAGCCGCGCCCAGCTCGGTGCCACCCGGCTGGTGTCGCCTGGCGCTGGTGGCACCGATCGGCGGGAGAGAGGAGAGGCGCTGGAGGTGTTTTTAGGGGAATTTTTTGGGGAGTTTTTGGGTGCTGCGGTGGGGGAAGGGAGTGACACGGGACAGTGACACGGGATAGGGACACAGGACAGGGACCGGGGACAGTGACATGGGACAGGGACACGGGACAGGGACATGGGATAGGGACACGGGATAGTGACATGGGACAATGACATGGGATAGGGACATGGGACAGGGACTGGGGACAGTGACACGGGATAGGGACCGGGGACAGTGACAGGGGGACAGTGACACGGGATAGGGACACGGGACAGTGACACGGGATAGGGACACGGGACAGGGACATGGGACAGTGACACGGGATAGGGACACGGGACAGGGACCGGGGACAGTGACATGGAATAGGGACTGGGGACAGTGACACGGGACAGTGACACGGGATAGGGACATGGGACAGGGACACGGGACTTTCTGCCCCTGCCAGCCTTTGTGCCCCTGTCCCTGTTCTCCTGTCGCTGTCCCTCTTCCCGGGAGGCATTTTGGGGTCAGACACCGAAAAATCCCAATAATTCCCGGCTATGGCTGCAGCGGGAGCAGCTCATTCCTGTAGGATCGCTCCGGGGAATCCTTTCCCGAATCCCGCTGATTTCCTTGTCCCAATCCCTTTCCCGGCCCGAATCCCGCTGGATTTTCCGGCCCCAGTCCCACTGATTTCCCGATCCCAATCCCATTCCCGGCCCCAATTCCACTGATTTCCCGATCCCAATCCCTTTCCCGGCCCCAATCCCGCTGATTTCCCGATCCCAATCCCATTCCCGGCCCCAATCCCGCTGATTTCCCCGTCCCAATCCCTTTCCCGGCCCCAATCCCGCTGATTTCCCGATCCCAATCCCATTCCCGGCCCCAATCCCGCTGGATTTCCTGGCTAAATCCCTTTCCCGGCCCCAATCCCGCTGATTTCCCGATCCCAATCCCTCTCCCGGCCCCGATCCCACTGATTTCCCGAACCCAATCCCATTCCCGGCCCCAATCCCTCCTGTTTTCCGGGAATGAGGCTCGGGCGCTGCTGGGAACTCAGCAGAAAAATCTCTTTTCTCCGAAAAGGGGAAGGAAAGTCGCTTTTGGGTTTCGTTTCCCTGCAGCGCCGTGGGACAGGATGGGAGCGGCGGTTCCCGGGAAAGGAGATTCCTGGGAAAAGGGGATTTCGGGAAAAGGAGATTCTCGGGAAAGGAGATTCCTGGGAAAAGGGGATTTCGGGAAAAGGGGATTCGCGGGAAAGGGGATTCCTGGGAAAAGGGGATTTCGGGAAAAGGGGATTCGCGGGAAAAGAGATTCGCGGGAAAAGGGGATTTCGGGAAAAGGAGATTATCGGGAAAAGGGGATTCGCGGGAAAAGGGGATTTCGGGAAAAGGGGATTCCTGGGAAAAGGGGATTCCTGGGAAAAGGGGATTTCGGGAAAAGGGGATTTCGGGAAAAGGGGATTTCGGGAAAAGGGGATTCGCGGGAAAAGGGGATTTCGGGAAAAGGGGATTCGCGGGAAAAGGGGATTCGCGGGAAAAGGGGATTTCGGGAAAAGGGGATTCCTGGGAAAGGAGATTCCTGGGAAAAGGGGATTTCGGGAAAAGGAGATTCTCGGGAAAAGGAGATTCCCGAGGGATCCGGGCCGGGAGGAGCAGGGAGGTGGGAAAAGGGGATTCCTGGGAAAAGGGGATTCCTGGGAAAAGGAAATTCCCAAGGGTGGGAATAATGGGATTTCCGAGGAGCTGCGATTCAATTCCTTGGGGTTCACATGAGGAATCAGCATTCCTGATCCTACTGGGAATGGGTAAGGGAGATCCAGGGGAGTGGGAAAAGGGAATTCCTGGGAATGGATGGATTCTCAGGGGTGGGAAAAGTGAATTCCTGGGAGTGGGAGATTCCCAAAGATGGGAAAAGGGGATTTCCGAGGAGCTGCAATTCCTTGGGGTCCATATATGGAATCTGCATTCCCAATCCCACTGGGAATGGAGAGATCCAGGGGGTAGGAAAAGGGAATTCCTGGGAGTGGGAGATTCCCAGGGGGTGGGAAAAGGGAATTCCTGAGGGTCTGTGATGTCTGAGGAGCTGCAGTTCCTTGGGGTCAACATAAGGAATGGGAATTCCCAATCCCACTGGGAATGGGAAGATCCAGCGGGGGTGGGATGATTTCACAAGGGTGGGAAAAGGGAATTTCTGAGGAGCTGCAGTTCCTGGGGGTTCCCATAAGGAATCAGCGTTCCCAATCCCAATGGGAATGAGGAGGGGAGATCCAGGGGGTGGGAAAAGGGAATTCCTGAGAATGGGAGATTCCCAAGGGTGGGATAATGGGATTTCCAAGGGGCTGTGATTCCTGAGGAGCTGCAATTTCTTGGGGTCAACATATGGAATCAGCATTCCCAATCCCACTGGGAATGGGAAGATCCAGAGGGGTTGGGATGATTTCCCAAGGGTGGGAAAAGGGAATTCCTGAGGAGCTGCAATTCCTTGGGGTCCATATAAGGAATCTGCATTCCCAATCCCACTGGAGCATCCAGGGATGGGAATGGAGATCCAGGGGGTGGGAAAAGGGGATTCCTGAGGGTCTGTGATGCCTGAGGAGCTGGAATTCCTTGGAGTCCACATAAGGAATCTGCATTCCCGATCCCACTGGGAATTCCTGGGAGATCCAGAGGGGTTGGGAGGATTTCCCAAGGGAAAAGGATTTTCCCAGGGGTAGGAAAAGGGAATTCCTGAGGGTCTGCAGTTCCTGGGGGTTCCCATAAGGAATCAGCATTCCCAATCCCACTGGAGGATTTCCAGTGAAATTTCCTGATCCCACTGGAGGATTTCCCAAGGGAAAAGGATTTTCCCCAGCATGGGAAAAGGGCAGCAGGAGATTCCCAAAGGGTTCCAACCCTCCAGGAGCCACAATCCCACGGAATCCTCCATCTCACAGGGATCCCGGAGCATCCAGAATTCCCAAACCCAAGGACCAATTCCCAATTCCCAATTCCTAATTCCCAATTCCCAAACCCAAGGACAAAATCCCAAACCCAAGAACAAATTCCCAAACCCAATTCCCAATTCCCAATTCCCAAGGATGAATTCCCAAATGCAAGAACGAATTCCCAATTCCCAAATCCAAAGACAAATTCCCAAACCCAAGAATGAATTTCCAAACCCAAGGAAGAATTCCCAATTCCCAAATCCAAGGAGGAATTCCCAATTCCCAAATCCCAAGTCCAAGGACAAATTCCCAAATCCAATTCCCAATTCCCAATTCCCAAACCCAAGGATGAATTCCCAAACCCAATTCCCAATTCCCAATTCCCAAACCCCATTCCCAAATCCAAGAACAAATTCCCAATCCCCAATCCCCCAAGGAAATCTGGCCAAATGCAAAGTGAGCCTTTTTATTTTGTCCTCCATCCGCTTGGGAACGACAATTCCACGGAACATTTCACCCGACGGCGCGACGGGAGTTTACGGCACACGAGAGAGAGGAAATAAAAAAATCCAATTAAAAATACAAAACGACCCCAAAATCTGGGAATTTCGCAGAAGGACGAGGAGCTTAGGGCAACAGAGCACTTCCTAAGGAAAATCTGGGGAAAAAACCCTTGGATTTGGCAAGGAGAGATCAGAGTTTGGCAAATCAGAAGAATAAAAATAATAATTATAATAATTATTATTGATGAGGGTTTTAATGTCCCAACTGGGTTTGGAATAAATGAGTTATTTGGGGTTTTTTTTTGTTAAATAAATGGGATTTTTAAGTGATTTTTTTGGGGGAAAATGGGATTTGGGAGGATGCAGAACCTCCTGAGATAGGGAGGGGAGGAAAAGTGAAACAGGAGAATATTTTTCTCTCTTTTTTTCTCTCCCAGTTTTGTATTTTTGGAGCAGATTTGGACGTGTGGTTACCTCCCAAAAATAAAGGATTTTGTGGAGTTGAGCTGCTCCTGCTCCACTTAAAAAGTCCTGAAAAGTCTTTTTTTTTAAAAATTATTTTTCCCTCTTTTTTCCCCTTTTTTTTTTCTTTTTTTCCCCCTTTTTTTCCTTTTTTTTTCCTTTTTTTTCTCATTTTTTTCCCTCTTTTTTTTTCCATTTTTCCCCTTTTTTTCCTTTTTTCTCCTTTTTTTCCTTTTTTTCTCCTTTTTTTCCTTTTTTTTTTCTTTTTTTTTCCTTTTTTTTCTTTTTTTCCTTTTTTTTTTCCTTTTTCCCTTTTTTTTCCTTTTTTCCTTTTATTTTTTTTTCTGACTACCTGGGAAAATTCTGCATTTCTCTATTTCAATGCCATTAAAAAAAAAACAAAAACAACCACCTAGGGGAGGATGAGCACAGAGTTTTTTAACTCTGACAAGGATGAAATTCCAGGAAAAAAATAAAAGAAAATCAAAGAAAAATAAATTTTTTTTTGTGTTTTTTTTCCCCCCACTGGAAATAAAAACGAGTCACCTGCCAGCAGCTCCCAACCCTCTGGAATTCCCTCTGGAATTCCCTCTGGAATTTCCTCTGGAATTCTGGGATTCCTGTGCTGGGAGCTCCATGGGAAATGCTGCAGGGCTTTTTCCTGCTTCCTGCCCAGTTCCTAACCCCTTTTCCCAGTTCCTTTTCCCTTTTCCTTTTCCCTTTTCTTTTTCCCTTTTCCTTTTCCCTTTTCCCAGTTCCTTTTCCCTTTTCCCTTTTCCTTTTCCCTTTTCCCAGTTCCTTTTCCCTTTTCCTTTTCCCAGTTCCTTTTCCCTTTTCCCAACCCCTTTTCCTGCCCCTTTTTCCCTTCCCCATTTCCCTTTTCCCTTTCCCTTTTCCTGTCTCCTTTTCCCTCTTCCCAACCCCTTTTTCCTTCTCCCCTTTCCTATTCCCCTGTTTCCTCTTTCCCTTTTCCTTCTCCCCTTCTCCCCTTTTCCTTTTCCCCTTTTATTTCCCCCTTTTTCTATTTCTCCTTTTCCTATTTCCCTTTCCCCTTTTGTTTTCCCATTTTCCTATTTCCCTTTTCCCCTTTTCCTATTTCCCCTTTTCCTATTTCCCCTTTTCCTCACAGCTTCCTCCCCCTGCCAATCCCAATTAAATCCCAAAAAAATCCAATTAAACCCCAATTAAATCCCAATTAAACACCAATTAAATACCAATTAAATCCCAACTAAATCCCACTCAAACTCCAATTAAATCCCAATTTAATCCCAATTAAACCCCAATCAAATCCCAATTAATTAAATCCTAATAAATCCTAATAAATCCCAATCAAATCACAATTAAATCCAATTAAATCCCAATTAAATCCCAATTAAATCCCAACTAAATACCAATTAAACCCCAATTAAACCCCAATTAAATCCCAACTAAATCCCAGTTAAATCCAATTAAATCCCAATTAAAACCCAATAAATCCAATTAAATCATAATCAAATCCCAATTAAATCCAATTAAATCCCAATTAAATCCCAACTAAATCCCAATTAAATCCCAACTAAATCCCAATTAAATCCAATTAAATCCCAATTAATTAAATCCCAATCAATCCCACATTCCCCAGGGATGTGAACAAAGCCAATCCTTCCCCAAACTTCCCGGGAAATCTCCCTCTGGAATTCCACTGGAAAAGGGAAAATTCTGGGAATTCGCCAATTTTTGGGGCTGAAACTCCCAAAAAAGTCAATTTTCCCAAGGTTTGGGATGTTCTTCCCTCCCTCCCTCCCCAAATTTAGGGAGATCCCAAATCCCCCCATCCCTGAAATCCCAAAAATTCCCTATGGGATCTCAGAGTTGTGGGATTCAGGGTTTTTTGTGGGATTTTGGGGTTTTTTTGTGGGATTTTGGGGTTTTTTTGTGGGATTTTGGGGTTTTTTTGTGGGATTTTGGGGTTTTTTTTTTTAGGATTTTTGTACTGATTTTCTACAAAATCTCTCTCCTCCTCATCCCGAAATTCTCCAGAGCAAAATTCCTGCTGAGCAGAAAGTCTCACATCCCGTTGGGGATCATCCCAAATCCTAAAATCCCAATGAAAATTCCTCCCAAATCCTAAAATCCCTCGGAAAAATCCTCCCAAATCTGAATTTCCCTCAAAAAAATCCCAATTTCCCAATGAAAAATCCTCCCAAATCCTAATTTCCCAATGAAAATTCCTCCCAAATCCTAATTTCCCAAAGAAAAAATCTCAATTTCCCAATGAAAATTCCTCCCAAATCCTAATTTCCCAAAGAAAAAATCTCAATTTCCCAATGAAAAATCCTCCCAAATCCTAATTTCCCAAGGAAAATTCCTCCCAAATCCGAATTTCCCTCCAAAAAATCCTAATTTCCCAATGAAAAATCCTCCCAAATCTCAATTTCCCAGTGAAAATTCCTCCCAAATCCTAATTTCCCAAAGAAAAATCTCAATTTCCCAATGAAAAAAATCCTCCCTAATCCTAAAATTCCTTCGAAAAATCCTCCCAAATCCTAATTTCCCTCCGAGAAATCCTAATTTCCCAGTGAAAAATCCTAATTTCCCTCCAAAAAATCCTCCCAAATCCTAATTTCCCTGGGAATAATCCTAATTTCCCTCCAAAAAATCCTCCCAAATCCTAAAATTTCTGGGAAAAATCCTCCCAAATCCTAATTTACCTGGGAAAAATCCTGATTTCCCAATGAAAAATCCTAATTTCCCTGGGAAAATTCCTCCCAAATCCTAATTTCCCAATGAAAAATCCTGATTTTTCTGTGAAAATTCCTCCCAAATCTGAATTTCCCTCCAAAAAATCCCCCAAACCACCTTTTTTCCCCTTCCTGTCAATTTTCAAAACCCAAATTCCCAATTTTTTCTTTTCCCGAACCCTCCACCTTCCCCCCCAGAATTCGGGATAACAAATCAGGATTTTTTTTCCCCTAAAAACCCCAAATAATCCTTATTTTAATCCCTCTGCATCGCTAATTTTAAGGGTTTTTTGTCATTTTTTCGGGATTTTTGGGGTTTTTCCCAGGAATTTCAGGATTTTTTACCAGGATTTTCAGGATTTTTTCCCAGAAATTTTGGGTTTTTTTCTCAGGAATTTCGGGGTTTTTCGGGATTTTTTTCCCAGGAATTTTTGGTTTTTTCACAGGAATTTTGGGTTTTTTCTCAGGAATTTCAGGATTTTTTCCCAGAAATTTTGGGGTTTTTCTCAGGAATTTCGGGATTTTTCCCAGGAATTTCGGGATTTTTTTGCGATTTTTTGGGGTTTTTCCCAGGAATTTCAGATTTTTTCCCAGGAGTTTCAGGATTTTTCAGGGTTTTTTCCCAGAAATTTCAGGATTTTTTGGGGTTTTTTCCCCGAAATTTCAGGGTTTTTTCTCAGAAATTTCAGGATTTTTTCCCAGGAATTTCAGGATTTTTTCCGATGAATTTCGGGATTTTTCCCAGGAATTTCGGGTTTTTTCGGGTTTTTTCCCCAGGAATTTCAGGTTTTTTCCCAGAAATTTCAGGATTTTTTGGGGTTTTTTTCCCCGAAATGTCAGATTTTTTTCTCAGGAATTTCAGGTTTTTTCCCAGAAATTTCAGGTTTTTTCCCAGAAATTTTGGGGTTTTTTCCCAGGAATTTCCGGATTTTTTTGTGATTTTTTTGGGTTTTTTCCTAGGAATTTTGGGTTTTTTGGGTTTTTTCCCCAGTAATTTCAGATTTTTTCCAAGGAATTTCAGGATTTTTCGTGGTTTTTCCCAGGAATTTCGGGTTTTTTTGGTTTTTTTTCCCAGAAATTTCGGGGTTTTTTCTCAGGATTTTCCTAGGAATTTCGGGTTTTTTCGGGTTTTTTCCCAGGAATTTCGGTTTTTATCCCAGGAATTTCGGGATTTTTCGGGGTTTTTCCCAGGAATTTCAGGTTTTTTTCCCGGAAATGTTGGGTTTTTTCCCAGGAATTTCAGGTTTTTTCCCAGGAATTTCAGGATTTTTTAGCGATTTTTTGGGTTTTTTCCCAGGAATTTTGGGACTTTTTCCCAGAAATTTCAGGTTTTTCCCCAGAAATTTCAGGTTTTTCCCCAGGAATTTCGCATTTTCCCCAGAATTTCGCATTTTCCCCAGAATTTCACATTTTCCCCAGAATTTCAGGTTTTTCCCAGAAATTTCAGGATTTTTCCCCAGAATTTCGGGTTTTTTCGGGCTTTTTTCCCAGAAATTTCAGGGTTTTTTCCCAGAAATTTCAGGTTTTTTCCCAGTAATTTCGGGGTTTTTTCCCAGAAATTTCGCGGTTTTTCCCAGAAATTTCAGGATTTTTTTGGGTTTTTCCCCGAAATTTCAGGATTTTTTCTCAGGAATTTCGCATTTTCCCCAGAATTTCAGGTTTTTTCCCCAGAAATTTCAGGTTTTTTTGGATTTTTTCCTAGAAATTTCAGGTTTTTCCCCAGAAATTTCAGGTTTTTCCCCAGGAATTTCAGATTTTTTCCCCAGGAATTTCAGGTTTTTCCCCAAAATTTCAGCTTTTTCCCCCAGAAATTTCAGGTTTTTTCCCAGAAATTTCAGGTTTTTTCCCCGGAATTTTGCATTTTCCCCAGAATTTCAGGTTTTTTCAGGGTTTTTTCTCAGGAATTTCACGTTTTTTCTCAAAAATTTCAGGTTTTTCCCCAGGAATTTCCCATTTTCCCCCAAAATTTCACTTTTTTTCCCCAGAAATTTCCGTTTTTTCCCCGGAATCCCTGCGGCAGGTTGGTGGCTATAGGATGGTGCAGGGTTTCTTGTCCTTGAAGGGATTTTCCGAGGCTGGAACTCCCACCAGCAGCGGGTCGCTCCTGGCGTGCTGCTCGCAGTAACTCAGCAGCTCCGAGGAGGCTTTCGATACCTGGAGGGAGAAAAATCCAAATTTTGGGGGTTTTTTGGGTGGGATTTGGGATTTTTCTAATTTTTCCCAATGGGAGGTTGGAGAGGAGTGGGGAAAAAGGGGGTTGGGAGTGGAAAAATCTGGTTTTTATGGGAATAATGGATGAGGAAAAATCAGTTTTTTATGGGAATAATGGATGTGGAAAAATCAGTGGTTTTGTTTATTTGATATTATTTTCTTGGATTATTTATTATTTATTATTAATTATTTATTATTTCTTTATTATTTATCATTTTAGTGGATTTTTAAAAAATTGGATATAAATAATGGGGGTGGAAAAATCAGCATTTTATGGAAAATCAGTGGATTTATTTATTGGTATATTTCTGAATGGGATTTGGGATTTTTTGGGTGGGATTTGGATATTTCCTAATTTTTCCCAATGGGAGGTTGGAGAGGAATGGGAAAAAGGGGATTGGGAGTGGAAAAATCAGTTTTTTATGGGAATTAATGGAGTGAAAAAAATCAGTTTTTTAGGGGAATTATGGGGTGGAAAAATCAGTGTTTTTATTTATTTTATATAAATAATGGGTGTGGAAAAATCAGTTTTTTATAGGAATAATGGATGTGGAAAATCAGTGGTTTTATTTATTGGATATTATTTTCTTGGATTATTTATTATTTACTTATTATTGGATTATGTATTATTTTCTTATTTATTTATTATTTATTTATTTATTTATTTTTAATTATTTATTATTTATTTATTATGGGATTATTTACTATTTTATTGGGATTTTTTAAAAAAATTGGATATAAATAATGGATGTGGAAAAAACAGCATTTTATGGGAATAAATGGGGTGGAAAAAATCAGTGATTTTATTTATTGGGTATTTCTGAATGGGATTTGGGGTTTTTTTGAATGGGGTTTGGGATATTCCTAATTTTTCCCAATGGGAGATTGGAAAAAAGGGAGTTGGGAGTGGAAAAATCCGTTTTTTATGGGAATAATGGATGTGGAAAAATCAGTTTTTTATGGGAATAATGGATGAGGTAAAGTTAGTTTTTTATGGGAATAATGGATGTGGAAAAATCAGGTTTTTATAGGAATAATGAGGGTGGAAAAATCAGTTTTTTATGGGAATAATGGATGTAGAAAAATTAGTTTAATGGGAATAAATGGGGTGGAAAATCAGTGATTTTATTTATTGGGATATTTCTGAATGGGATTTGGGATTTTTCTGAATGGGATTTGGGATATTTAGAGGTTTTCCTAATGGGAAATTGGAGATGAATGGAAAAAAGGGGGTTGGGATGTGGAAAAATCAGTTTTTTATGGGAATAATGGATGAGGAAAAATCAGTTTTTTGTGGGAATAATGGATGTGGAAAAATCAGTTTTATTGGGTATTTCTGGAAGGGATTTGGGGTTTTCTGGATGGGATTTGAGGTTTTTTTGAATGGGGTTTGGGTATTTTTGAATGGGGTTTGGGGTATTTAGAGGTTTTCCTAATTGGAGATTGGAGAGGAATGGAAAAAAATTTATTTATTATTTATTTATTACTGGATTATTTATTGTTAATTTTTTTAAAAATGGGAGACTGGAAATGAGTGGGGAAAAAATATATATTTATTATTTATTTATTACTGGATTATTTATTATTTTATTGGGATTTGTAAAAGATTGGATATAAATAATGAGGGTGGAAAAATCAGTTTTATGGGAATAAATGGGGTGGAAAATCAGTGATTTTATTTATTGGGATATTTCTGAATGGGATTTGGGATATTTAGAGGTTTTCCTAATGGGAGATTGGAGAGGAATGGGAAAAAAAAAATATTTATTTATTATTTATTTATTACTGGATTATTTATTGTTTTATTGCAATTTTTTTTAAAAATGGGAGACTGGAAATGAGTGGGGAAAAAATATATATTTATTATTTATTTATTACTGGATTATTTACTATTTTATTGGGGTTTTTTAAAAAATTGGATATAAATAATGGATGTGGAAAAAACAGTTTTTTATGGGAATAAATGGGGTGGAATATCAGTGATTTTATTTATTGGGTATTTCTGAATGGGATTTGGGGTTTTTTTGAATGGGGTTTGGGATATTCCTAATTTTTCCCAATGGGAAATTGGAAAAAAGGGAGTTGGGAGTGGAAAAATCAGTTTTTTATGGGAATAATGGATGAGGAAAAATCAGTTTTATTGGGTATTTCTGAATGGGGTTTGGGGTTTTTTTGAATGGGGTTTGGGATATTTAGAGGTTTTTCTAATGGGAGATTGGAGAGGAATGGGAAAAAAGGGGGTTGGGAGTGGAAAAATCAGTTTTTTATGGGAATTAATGGGGTGGAAAAATCAGTGGTTTTGTTTATTTGATATTATTTTCTTGGATTATTTATTATTTTATTGGGATTTTTTAAAAATTGGATATAAATAATGGATGTGGAAAAATTAGTTTTTTATAGGAATAATGAGGGTGGAAAAATCAGTTTTTTATGGGAATAATGGATGTGGAAAAATCAGTTTTTTATGGGAATAATGGATGTGGAAAAATTAGTTTAATGGGAATAAATGGGGTGGAAAAATCTGTGGTTTTGTTTATTGGGTATTTCTGAATGGGATTTGGGGTTTTTCTGGATGGGATTTGGGGTTTTTCTGAATGGGGTTTGGGTATTTTTGAATGGGGTTTGGGGTATTTACAGGTTTTCCTAATGGGAGATTGGAGGTGAGTGGGAAAAAGGGGATTGGGAGTGGAAAAATCAGTGGTTTTGTTTATTTGATATTATTTTCTTGGATTATTTATTGGGATTTTTAAAAAATTGGATATAAATAATCCCATCAGTTTTTTGGGGACAAACTGCCATCCCACTAGGTTTTTGGGGGAAATTTGGGATCCCATCAGTGGTTTTTTTTGGGGACAAACTGCCATCCCAGCAGATTTTTTTGGGGAAAAACTGCCACCCTATCAATATTTTTAGGGACAAACTGCCATCCCAGTAGGTTTTTGGGGGAAATTTGGGATCCCATCAGTTTTTTGGGGACAAACTGCCACCCCATCAATTTTTGGGGACAAACTGCCACCCCATCAATTTTTGGGGACAAACTGCCATTCCATCAATTTTTGGGGACAAACTGCCACCCCAGTAGGTTTTTGGGGGAAATTTAGGATCCCATCAGGTTTTTTTGGGGACAAACTGCCATCCCACCAACTTTTGGGGACAAACTGCCACCCCATAAGGTTTTTTGGGGTCAAACTGCCAACCAACCCCAGTTTTTTGGGGTCAAACTGCCATCCCATCAGTTTTTTTGGGACAAACTTCCACCCCATCAATTTTTGGGGACAAACTGCCACCCCACCAGGTTTTTTTAGGACAGACTTCCACCCCACCAATTTTTTTTGGGGGACAAACTGCCATCCCATCCATTTTTTGGGGACAAATTTCTATCCCACCAGATTTTTTTTTGAGGACAAACTGCCATCCCACCAGATTTTTTTGGGTCAAACTGCCATCCCACTAGGATTTTTGGGGACAAACTGCCACCCCATCCATTTTTTTGGGGACAAACTTCCACCCCAGCAGGTTTTTGGGTGAAATTTGGGATCCCATCAGGTTTTTTTGGGGACAAACTGCCATCCCATCCATTTCTTTGGGGACAAACTGCCACCCTATCAATATTTTTAGGGACAAACTGCCATCCCAGTAGGTTTTTGGGGGAAATTTGGGATCCCATCAGGTTTTTTTGGGGTCAAACTGCCATCCCAATTTTTGGGGACAAACTGCCACCCCACCAGGTTTTTTTAGGACAGACTTCCACCCCACCAATTTTTTTTTTGGGGACAAGCTGCCATGCCATCAATTTTTTTGGGGACAAACTTCCACCCCATCCATTTTTTTGGGGTCAAACTGCCATCCCACCAGATTTTTTGGGGTCAAACTTCCACCCCATCATTTTTTTGGGGACAAGCCGCCACCCCATCAGTTTTTGGGGTCGATTTGGGGTTTCCAGGCTCACCTTGATCCTCTCAATGCCGGCCTCGATGCGGAGCTGCTCCACCAGCTTCCTGGCCTGAGCTATGTTGTTAGTTGTGGACATTCTCTGCCATCAGCTCCGAGCAGATCCGGAGAATCCTACAAAATATAGGGGAAATTTTGGGGTTTGTTCCAGTCTGGGACCCTGGAATGGGTTGGGAGGATTCAGATCAGGAGAATCCTACAAAATATAGGGGAAACTTGGGGTTGGGGTGACATTTTGGGATTGTGGAATGATCTAGAAGGACTCAGCTCAGGAGAATCCTAAAAAATATATGGGAAAATTTGGGGTTTGTCCCATCCTGGGATTTTGGAATGAGCTGGAGAATCCTGAAAAAAAATGGGAAAATTTGGGGTTTGAGTGACATTTTGGGGTTTGTTCCATCCTGGGATGGTGGATTGGGTTGGGAGGACTCAGCTCAGGAGAATCCTAAAAAAATGGGAAATTTTAGAAATTTGGGGTGCCATTTTAGGGTTTGTTCCATCCTGGGATTGTGGAAAGAGCTGGAAGGACTCAGTTTAGGAGAATCCTAAAAAAACCCAGGAAAATTTGGGGTTGGGGTGACATTTTGGGATTGTGGAATGACCTAGAAGGACTTAGCTCAGGAGAATCCTAATAAAATACGGGAAATGTTGGGGTTTATTCCATTCTGGATCATGGAATGAGCTAAAAGGACACAGCTCAGGAGAATCCTAAAAAAAATATGGGAAATTTGGGATTGGGGTGACATTTTGGGGTTTGTTCCATCTGGGATTGAGGAATGGGTTGGGAGGATTCAGCTCAGGAGCATCCTAAAAAAAAAGGGGAAAATTTTGGGGTTTGTTTCATCCTGGGATTGTGGAATGATCTGGAACGACTCAGCTCAGGAGAATCCTAAAAAAAATATGGGAAATTTGGGATTGGGATGACATTTTGGGGTTTGTTCCATGCTGGGATCCTGGAATGGGTTGGGAGGACCCCAATGACCATCTCTGACGACCCCACAGACGCTTTTGGGGTTGTTTTCAGTTCCTCTTTCCCCGAATCACCCTCGGGATCCCTTTTGGGAAGTTCTGCTGAGAACTCTGCTGATGAAAGTGGGAAAAGGAACTTTTATAGGGGAAGTGAGGTTTGGGGTGAGTTGGGGACTGAGGGGACTTTGGGACATCCCTGTGGGGTGATTTGGGGTTTGGGTGTCCCTGGAGCCTGTGTGTGGGGTTGTGTGCAGCCTGCCTATGGGGTCAGGCCCAAAATCCTATAGGATCATGTCCAAAATACCTATGGAATTATGTCCAAAATCCCATAGGGATCATGTTCAAAATCCTATAGGATCATTTCCAACATCCCTATAGGGTCATGTCCAAAATACCTATGGGATTATGTCCAAAATCCCTGTGGGATCATGTTCAAAATCCTATAGGATCACGTCTAACATCCCTATAGGATCATGTCCAACATCCCTATAGGATCATGTCCAACATCCCTATAGGATCACATCCAACATCCCCATAGGATCACGTCTAACATCCCTATAGGATCACATCCAACATCCCTATAGGATCACATCCAACATCCCTATAGGATCACATCCAACATCCCTATAGGATCATGTCCAACATCCCTATAGGATCATGTCCAACATCCCTATGGGATCATGTCCAACATCCCTATAGGATCATGTCCAACATCCCTATAGGATCATGTCCAACATCCCTATAGGATCACGTCCAACATCCCTATAGGATCACGTCCAACATCCCTATAGGATCATGTCCAACATCCCTATAGGATCATGTCCAACATCCCTATAGGATCACGTCCAACATCCCTATAGGATCATGTCCAACATCCCTATAGGATCACATCCAACATCCCTATAGGATCACGTCCAACATCCCTATAGGATCACGTCCAACATCCCTATAGGATCATGTCCAACATCCCTATGGGATCATGTCCAACATCCCTATAGGATCATGTCCAACATCCCTATAGGATCATGTCCAACATCCCTATAGGATCACATCCAACATCCCTATAGGATCATGTCCAAAATCCCATAGGATCACATCCAACATCCCTATAGGATCATGTCCAACATCCCTATAGGATCACATCCAACATCCCTATAGGATCATGTCCAACATCCCTATAGGATCACATCCAACATCCCTATGGGATCATGTCCAAAATCCCTATAGGATCATGTCCAAAATCCCTATAGGATCATGTCCAACATCCCTATAGGATCATGTCCAACATCCCTATAGGATCACATCCAACATCCCTATAGGATCATGTCCAACATCCCTATAGGATCATGTCCAAAATCCCTATAGGATCATGTCCAACATCCCTATGGGATCATGTCCAACATCCCTATAGGATCATGTCCAACATCCCTATGGGATCATGTCCAACATCCCTATAGGATCATGTCCAACATCCCTATAGGATCATGTCCAACATCCCTATAGGATCATGTCCAACATCCTATAGGATCATGTCCAACATCCCTATAGGATCATGTCCAACATCCCTATGGGATCATGTCCAACATCCCTACAGGATCATGTCCAACATCCCTATAGGATCATGTCCAACATCCCTATGGGATCATGTCCAACATCCCTACAGGATCATGTCCAACATCCCTATAGGATCATGTCCAACATCCCTATGGGATCATGTCCAACATCCCTACAGGATCATGACAAACATCCCTAGAGGATCATTTCCAACATCCTCCTCCAACCTCCTTCTCCTCCTCCAACCTTCTCCTCCACGCTCCTCCTCCTCCAAAATTCTCCTCCTCAAACCATCTTCTCCTCCAACCTTTTCCTCCAACCTTCTCCTCCTCCAACCTTCTCCTCCTCCAAACTTTTCTCCTCCACCCTCCTCCTCCACCCTTCTCCTCCAACCTCCTTTTCCTCCAACCTTCTCCTCCAATCTTCTCCTCCTTCTACCTTCTCCTCCTCCAACCTCCTCCTCCTCCAACCATCTCCCCAGACCCGGCTCCTTCAAAGCCGAGTGTTCCCGACAGGATCACCCACCCCATCCCATTATCCCATCCCATCCCATCCCATCCCATTATCCCATCCCATCCCATCCCATCCCATTATCCCATCCCAAAATCCCATCCCAAAATCCCATCCCATCCCATCCCATTATCCCATCCCATCCCACTCCCCGCCGTCTCGTCTATGTTTAGACATTCCTGGTTTATTCCAAACCACAGCGACTCTCTGAGGTTATTTTCTTTGGCAGACACAGAGTGTTTTCAGCTCCTCCATTCCCGGGCAGGGAGAGAACAGCGGCGCTGCAGGATGATTCCCCGAATTTTTCGGGAATCTCCACCTCTCCTGTCCTGGAAATTAAGTCAGGCAGCGAGGAGGTGAAACCAGGGTGAAACCAGGTCTGGTTCTGTGGAAAATCCCTGGATTTTTTGGGAATCTCCACCTCTCCCGTCCTGGAAATTAAGTCAGGCAGCAAGGAGGTGAAATCTGATTCTGTGGAAAACAGGAGGAGGGAGGAGGCTGTTTGTTCCCCGGGGGAAGGAGGAATTTTGGAGCAAATCCCAAACCAGCCCGGGCAGGATTGGGAACAAGGAAACGCTGCGAGCCGAGCTCTCTCCAAACCCCTTCCTGCCAAAACAACCTTCACCGGGACAAGTGGGGCAAAAATCCCAGGAATTTGGGTTTCGGGATCGCCTGCCTGTACTTTCCCAGCTTCCTGTTTACGATGAGTCAGCTCCAGAGAATTCCTGGAGCTGTTCCCAAGCCAAGCCAAGCCCTGTCCCTGCAGATTCCCGGGAGGGAGGATGGTGAGGAGAAGCTCCTGCTGCAGGCAGGAATTGTCAGATGAGGGTGCTGGAGGTGGAGAGGGGAGGAGGTTGGACTGGCTGGTTGGTGGTTTGGGGGAGTTCTAGCGGCTCTGCAGCTCCTCTGCATCCCAGGGGATCCCAGGGAACCCCTTTTCCCTTTTCCCAGGGGATCCCAGGGAATCCCAGGGAATGCCTTTTCCCTGGGAATCCCTTTTCCCTTTTCCCTGGGAATCCCTTTTCTCTTTTCCCAGGGAATCCCTTTTCCCTTTTCCCAGGAAATCCCTTTTTCCCTTTTCCCAGGGAATCCCTTTTCCTAGGGGATCCCAGGGAATCCCTTTTCCCAGGGAATCCCTTTTCTCTTTTCCCAGGGAATCTCTTTTCCCTTTTCCCAGGGAATCCCTTTTCCCTTTTCCCAGGGAATCCCTTTTCCCTTTTCCCTGGGAATCCCTTTTCCCTTTTCCCAGGAAATCCCTTTTCTCTTTTCCCAGGAAATCCCTTTTTCCCTTTTCCCAGGGAATCCCTTTTCCCAGGAAATCCCTTTTCTCTTTTCCCAGGGAATCCCTTTTCCCAGGAAATCCCTTTTCTCTTTTCCCAGGGAATCCCTTTTCCCTTTTCCCAGGAAATCCCTTTTCTCTTTTCCCAGGGAATCCCTTTTCCCTCTTCCCAGGGAATCCTTTTCCCTTTTCCTAGGGAATCCCTCTTCTCTTTTCCCTGGGAATCCCTTTTCCCAGGGAATCCCAGGGAATCCCTTTTCCCTCTCCTGGGGTGAAGAGAAGCAGAAGTCAGTGCTGAGTTCCACTGTGATACCTGAATCTCTTCCAATCCCAAATTCCACAGGAGATCTGCACCATTCCCAATCCCAAATTCCACAGGGGAATCTGCATTATTCCCAATCCCAAATTCCACTGGTTCCACTGTGGGACCTGAATCCCTCCCAATCCCAGATCCCACAGTGGAATCCGAATCCCTCCCAGTTCCAAATTCCACTGGTTCCACTGCTGGATGTCAATCTTTCCCAATCCCAGATCCCACAGTGGCACCCTAGTCCCTCCCAATCCCAGATCCCACAGTGGAATCCGAATCCCACCAAATCCCAAATTCCACTGGTCCCACAGCAGGACCTGCATCAATCCCAGTCCCAGATTCCACTGGTTCCACTGTGGGACCTGAATCCTTTCCAATCCCAAATTCCACAGGGGATTTGCATTATTCCCAATCCCACATTCCACTGTGGGATCTGCATTATTCCCAATCCCACATTCCACTGTGGGATCTGCATTATTCCCAATCCCAAATTCCACAGGAGATCTGCATTATTCCCAATCCCAGATTCCAGTGGCTCCACTCTGGGACCTGAATCCTTTCCAATCCCAAATTCCACAGTGGATCTGCATTATTCCCAATCCCACATTCCACTTTGGGATCTGCATAGTTCCCAGTCCCAGATTCTACACGTTCCACTGTGATACCTGAATCTCTTCCAATCCCAAATTCCACAGTGGGATCTGCATTATTCCCAATTCCAGATCCCACAGCAGGACCTGAATCCCTCCCAGTCCCAGATTCCACAGGGGATCTGCATCGTTCCCAATCCCAAATTCTACAGTGGGATCTGCATCATTCCCAATCCCACATTCCACAGGGAATCTGCATCATTCCCAATCCCAAATTCCACACGTTCCACTGTGGGACCTGAATCCCTCCCAGTCCCAGGTTCTGCAGTGGGATCTGCATCATTCCCAATCCCAAATTCCACAGGGGATCTGCATCGTTCCCAATCCCAGATTCCACTGGTTCCACAGCAGGACCTGAATCCTTTCCAATCCCAAATTCCACAGGGAATCTGCATCGTTCCCAATCCCAGATCCCACTGGTTCCACTCTGGGACCAGCACTACTCCCAGTCCCAGATCTCACTGGTTCCACAGCGGGATCTGAATCCCTCCCAGTCTCAGGTTCTGCAGTGGGATCCCAGAGATTTCCCAGAAAACCCAGAGATTTCCCAGAAAACCCAGAGATTTCCCAGAAAATTCTGGATTAAAATTCTGAATTAAAATCCGGATTAAAATTCCGGATCAAAATTCCGGATCAAAATTCTGGATTAAAATTCCGAATTAAAATCCGAATTAAAATTCCGAATTAAAATCCCGAATTAAAATTCCGAATTAAAATCCTGAATTAATTAAAATCCCGAATTAAAATTCCAGATGCTCCGATTGCTGCTCCAACTCCACAACAACCCCAACCATTCCCTGCCGGTTTCCATCCCTAACCACGAGAATTCCAAGGATTCTGATCTCCCAAAAATCTCGTTCTGTGCTCTCAGCCTTTCCCCGAAAAGGCTGATCGCTGCTTTCCCGGATTGTCACACTGTCCCTGACGTCACGGGGAGGTGACACCGCCGGGCTGCTCTGTCCCCAAGGAGCTGCCAGCTCCGGTTTTGGGCTGAATTCCCGGGAAAACGGCGGCGAGGGGCTGCTGAGTCAGCAGTGGTGACAGAGTGGTGACAGAGTGGGGACAGAGAGGGGACAGAGAGGGGATAGAGAGGGGACAGAGAGGGGACAGAGAGAGGAGAGAGAGGGGACAGAGCGGGGATAGAGAGGTGACAGAGAGGGGACAGAGAGAGGACACAGCAGGGACAGAGAGGGGACAGAGCGGGGATAGAGAGAGGACAGTGAGGGGACAGAGAGGGGACAGAGAGGGGACAGAGAGGGACAAGAGAGGGGACAGAGTGGGGACAGAGCGGGACAGAGCAGGACAGAGAGGGGACAGAGCGGGGACAGAGCGGGGACAGAGCAGGACAGAGAGGGGACAGAGCGGGGACAGAGAGGGGACAGTGAGGGGACAGAGAGGGGACAGAGCGGGGACAGAGAGGTGACAGAGAGGGGACAGAGAGGGGACAGAGAGGGGACAGAGCGGGGACAGAGAGGGGACAGAGAGGGGACAGAGCGGGGAGAGAGTGGTGACAGAGAGGGGACAGAGAGGGGACAGAGAGAGGACAGAGCGGTGACAGAGCGGGGACAGTGAGGGGATAGAGCGGTGACAGAGAGGGGACAGAGCGGGGAGAGAGGGGACAGAGAGGGGACAGAGCAGGACAGAGAGGTGACAGAGAGGGGACAGAGAGGGGACAGAGAGGGGACAGAGAGGTGACAGAGCGGGGACAGAGAGGGGACAGAGAGGGCACAGAGTGGGGACAGAGCGGGGACAGAGAGAGGACAGAGAGGGGACAGAGCGGGGACAGAGAGGGGACAAAGAGGTGACAGAGCAGGACAGAGAGGGGACAGAGAGGTGACAGAGGGGACAGAGCGGGGACAGAGAGGGGACAGAGAGGGGACAGAGCAGGACAGAGAGGGGACAGAGAGGGGACAGAGCAGGACAGAGAGGGGACAGTGAGGGGACAGAGAGGGGACAAAGAGGGGACAGAGCAGGACAGAGCGGGGACAGAGAGGGGACAGAGCGGTGACGGAGTGGTGACAGAGTGGGGATAGAGTGGTGACAGAGAGGGGACAGAGAGAGGACAGAGAGGTGACAGAGAGGGGACAGAGAGGGGAGAGAGGGGACAGAGAGGGGACAGAGAGGTGACAGAGAGGGGACAGAGCGGGGATAGAGAGGGGACAGAGCGGGGACAGAGAGGGGACAGAGAGAGGACAGAGAGGGGATAGAGAGGGGACAGAGCGGGGACAGAGAGGGGACAGAGAGGGGACAGAGAGGTGACAGAGAGGGGACAGAGTGGTGACACAGCGGTGACACAGCGGTGACACAGTGGTGACACAGCGGTGACAGCAGCGCCGCCTCTGCCCAGCGTGACTCAGCAGCGTCAGCAGGAAACTCCTCGTGATTTTCAACCTTTAATCCCATTTATTCCCAAATCCTCGTGATTTTCGGACTTCAATCCCATTTATTCCCAAATCCTCCTTCTGATTTTCCAGACTTTAATTCCATTTATTCCCAAATCCTCCTCCTGCTTTTCCAGACTTTGATCCCATTTATTCCCAAATCCTCCTGATTTTCAGGCTTCAATCCCATTTATTCCCGAGCTCTCCTCCTGCTTTTCCAGCCTATTTATCCCATTTTTCCCAAATCCTCCTCCTGATTTCCAGACTTTAATCCCATTTATTCCCAATCCCTCCTCCTGATTTCCAGCCTTTTTATCCCATTTATTCCCAAATCCTCCTCCTGGTTTTCAGACTTTAATCCCATTTATTCCCAAACATTTATCCTGATTTTTCAGACTTTAATCCCATTTATTCCCAAACCTTTCTCCTGATTTCCAGACTTTGATCCTGTTTATTCCCAAATCCTCCTCCTGATTTTCAGACAGACTTCAATCCCATTTATTCCCAAATCCTCCTCCTGATTTTCAGACAGACTTCAATCCCATTTATTCCCAAACTCTCCTCCTGATTTTCCAGCCCTTTGATCCCATTTATTCCCAATCCCTCCTCCTGATTTCCAGCCTTTTTATCCCGTTTTTATTCCCAAATCCTCCTCGTGATTTTCAGACTTTAATCAAATTTATTCCCAATCCCTCCTCATGCTTTTCCAGCCCTTTAATCCCATTTATTCCCAAATCGTCCTCCTGGTTTTCCAGCCTTCAATCCTATTTATTCCCAAACAACTTATCTTCACTTTCAACCTTTAATCCCATTTATTCCCAAATCCTCCTCCTGGTTTCCACACTTTAATCTCATTTATTCCCAAACTCTCCTCCTTTTCCAGACTTTGATCCCATTGATTCCTGAGCTCTCCTGCTTTTCCAACCTTTAATCCCATTTATTCCAGAGCTCTCCTCCTGATTTTCAGATTTTAATCCCATTTCTTCCTGAGTTTTTCTCCTGCTTTTCCAGACTTTAATCCCATTTACCCAAAAAAATCCCCCCCCAAAAAAAATCCCAAAAGAATTCCCAAAAAAATTCCAAAATAATCCCCCCAAAAAAATCCCAAAAGAATCCCCAAAAAAAATTCCCCAAAAATATCCCCAAAAATCCCAAAAGAATCCTCAAAAAAAAATTCCCCAAAAAATCCCCAAAAATCCCAAAAGAATCCTCAAAAAAATTCCCCAAAAATATACCCAAAAATCCCAAAAGAATCCTCCAAAAAAATTCCCCAAAAATATCCCCAAAAATCAAAAAAAAATCCCAAAAAATCCCCAAAACTGGGGTGTTTGGCTAGCCCAGGTGAAGTGGAGGAGGTTTTTTTGTAGGTTTGGGATATTCTGGATTGTGGGGCTTCTGATCCTGCTGGGGAGTCTGGAGTGGTGCAGATCCTCTGGGGGACTGATGGGATTGGGATTGGGATTAGGATTGGGATCCAGTGTGGGATTGGGATTGGGATTTGGGATTGGGATTGGGATTGGGAGGGATTTGGGATCCCTGGGTGGGAGTTGGATTGGGAGGGATTAGGATCCAGTGTGGGATTGGGAGGGATTGGGATCCCAGTGTGAGATTGGGAGGGATTTGGGATCCGGTGTGGGATTTGGGATTGGGATTGGGATCCAGGGTGGGATTGGGATCCAGGGTGGGATTGGGATTGGGATCCAGTGTGGGATTGGGATTGGGAGGGATTTGGGATCCCAGTGTGGGATTGGGATTGGGATCCAGGGTGGGATTGGGATTGGGAGGGATTTGGGATCCAGTGTGGGATTTGGGATTGGGATCCCAGTGTGGGATTGGGATGGATTTGGGAGGGATTTGGGATCCCAGTGGGGGATTGGGAGGGATTTGGGATCCCAGTGTGGGACTGGGATGGATTGGGATTGGGATCCAGTGTGGGATTGGGAGGGATTTGGGATCCAGTATGGGATTTGGGAGTGATTGGGATCCAGTGTGGGATTGGGACTGGGAGGGATTGAGATCTAGTGTGGGATGTGGGATTGGGATCCAGTGTGGGATTGGGATGGATTGGGATGGATTGGGATCCCAGTGTGGGATTGGGAGGGATTGGGATTGGGAGGGATTTGGGATCCAGTATGGGATTTGGGATTGGGATCTCAGTGTGGGATGTGGGATTGGGAGGGATTTGGGATCCCAGGGTGGATCCATTTCAAATGAAGTTAAATTAATGACGAAGTTTTGATTGCAGCTGAGATCCAGCAGTGCATCCTCCACCCCA
>NC_139508.1:2493109-2526978 GCF_008360975.1 Lichenostomus cassidix | reverse complement strand
GGGGATAGCGGGGGGACAGCTGGGGACAGCGGGAGGATAGCGGGGGGACAGGGATGGGACAGGGAGGGACAGCGGGGGACGATGAGGGGATAGCAGGGGGACAGGGAGGGACAGCGAGGGGACATCAAGGGGACAGCGAGGGATAGCCTGGGACAGAGTGGGTGCAGTGCTGAGGGGCTGGTTTTGGGGTACAGGGGGGACACAGGGACCTTGGGATTCCAGGGTGCCGAATTTCGGGGTGCTGGGGTTTTGGGGTTCCAGGGTTCTGCGACTCTGGGGTGCTGAATTTCGGGGTTTTGGGATTTTGGTGTTCCGAATTTCAGGGTTTCGGGGCGCTGAATTTCGGGGTGCTGGGGTTCTGAGGTTTTGGGGTTCCAGGGTTCTGGGGTGCAGATTTTTGGGGTTTCGGGGTTCTGGGGTGCCAAATTTTGGAGTTCTGGGGGTTCCGGGGTTCCAAATTTCGGGGTTCTGGGATTCTGGGGTTCCAAATTTCGGGGCTTTCGGGGTTCCAAATTTCAGAATTTCGGGGTTTTGGGGTTCCAAATTTCGGGTTTTTGGTGTGCCAAATTTCGGGGTTTTGGGGTGCCAAATTTCCGGTTTTTGGGGTGCCAAATTTCAGGATTACAAGGTGCCAAATTTCAGGATTTCGGGGTTTTGTGGTGCCAAATTTCAGGTTTTTCGGGGTGCCAAATTTGAGGTTTCAGGGTACGAAATTTCAGGATTTCGGGGTTTTTGGGGTACCAAATTTCGGGGTTTTCGGGTTCCAAATTTCAGGGTTGTGGGGTTTTGGGGTGCCAAATTTCAGGATTTCGGGGTTTTTGGGGTTCCAAATTTCGGGTTTTTCGGGGTGCCAAATTTGGGGGCTCCCCCTCCCCGCAGTGACCCCTCGCAGAGTGACCCCAGCACCAAGGACTTCTGGCTGAACATGACGGCGCTGACCGGGCAGCTGCAGAGACAGGCTGAGCAGAGCCCTGCTGCTCCCTACTACAACGTGCCTCTGCTCAAGTACCAGGTGAGCTTTGGGTGGGAAAAATGGGGAATTGGGAAATTATTTTTTAATTCTTTTTAAATTTTTTAAAATTTTTTAAAATTTTTTTTAATTATTTTTAATTTTTAAATTATTTTTTATTATTTTATAATAAAAATAATTATATTTATTAATATATTATGTTATATTTATGTTTTATTATTATTTATTATATTGTTATTATAATATTATTATTATATTATATTATTATTTTATTATTATTTTATTATTTATTATTATTTATTATTATACTATGTTATATGTTATATTTATTATTATATTCTTATATTACTATATTGCTATATTATTATATTACTATTTTATTATATTATTATATTATTATATTCTATTATTCTATTATTCTATTATTATTCTATTATTCTATTATTCTATTATCGATGCAGTAGGAATGGGAAAATGAGATTTTTAAAATTATATTTATTATATTTATTATATTTATTATATTTATTGTATTTATTATATTATCAATGCAGTAGGAATGGGAAAAGGGGATATTATTTTTTATTTTTATTATTTTTAATTATTTTTATTGTATTTATTATTATATTATTATATTATCGATGCAGTAGGAATGGGAAAATGGATATTATTTTTATTATTTTTATTATTTTTTATGATTTTTAATTATTTTTAAATTATTTTTTAATTATTTTTAAACTATATTTATTATTATATTATTATATTATCGATGCAGTGGGAATGGGAAAATGAGATATTACTTTTTATTATTATTTTAAATTATTTTTATTATATTTATTATTTTTATTATTTTATTATTTTATTATATTTATAATTATATTATTATAATATTATAATATTATAATATTATATTATTATATTATTATATTATTATATTATTATATTATCGATGCAGTAGGAATGGGAAAATGAGATTTTTAAATTATATTTATTATATTTATTATATTGTCAATGCAGTAGGAATGGGAAAAGGGGATATTATTTTTTATTATATTATTATATTTATTATATTTATTTTTCTATTATTCTATTATATTATTATACACTATATTATTTATCATATATTATTTATTATATATTCTATATACCATACATTTTAAAAAATGTACAGAAAGGGGATAAAAGTGTACAGAAAGGGGATAGAAATGTATAGAAAGGGGATAAAATATATATTAAAAAGGGGATAAAAATATATAAAAAGGGCACAAAAATGTATAAAATGGGCATAAAAAGAAAAGACCAAAATCACCAGTTATCAGTGTCCCCAGCAGTGTCACAGTGTCCCCAGCAGTGTCTCAGTGTCCCCAGCAGTGTCGCAGTGTCCCCAGCACTCTCGATGTCCCCAGCAGTGTCTCACTGTCCCCAGCCCTCTCTCAATGTCCCCAACACTCTCTCAATGTCCCCAACACTCTCTCAATGTCCCCAGCAGTGTCTCGATGTCCCCAGCAGGCTGTTGGTGTCCCCAGCAGTCCCTCGATGTCCCCAGCCATCTCTCAATGTCCCCAGTACTCTAGATGCCCCCAACACACTCTCAATGTCCCCAGCAGGCTGTCAGTGTCCCCAGCCCTCTCTCAGTGTCCCCAGCCCTCTCTCCATGTCCTCAGCAGTCTCTCAATGTCCCCAGCAGTGTCTCAGTGTCCCCAGCAGGCTGTCAGTGTCCCCAGCCCTCTCTCAGTGTCCCCAGCACTCTCTCCATGTCCTCAGCAGTCTCTCAATGTCCCCAGCAGTGTCTCAGTGTCCCCAGCAGTGTCTCGATGTCCCCAGCTGTGTCCCAGTGTCCCCAGTGCTCTCTCACTGTCTTCACCCCTCTCTCGATGTCCCCATCACTCTCTCAGTGTCCCCGCCACTCTCAATGTCCCCACCCTTCTCTCAGTGTCCCCACCCCTCTCTCAGTGTCCCCACCCCTCTCTCAGTGTCCCCATCACTCTCTCACTGTCCCCAGCAGACTGTCAGTGTCCCCAGCCCTATCAGTGTCCCCAGCAGGGCACAGCACTCTCTCAGTGTCCCCAACCCTCTCTCAGTGTCCCCAACCCTCTCTCGATGTCCCCAACCCTCTCTCAATGTCCCCACCACTCTCAGTGTCCCCACCCCTCTCTCAGTGTCCCCACCCCTCTCTCACTGTCCCCACCCCTCTCTCAGTGTCCCCAACCCTCTCTCAGTGTCCCAGCCTCAGTGTCCCCACCCCTCTCTCGATGTCCCCACCCCTCTCTCACTGTCCCCAGCACTCTCAATGTCCCCAGCCCTATCAGTGTCCCCATCACTCTCTCGATGTCCCCAGCAGGGCACAGCACTCTCTCAGTGTCCCCACCCCTCTCTCAGTGTCCCCACCCCTCTCTCACTGTCCCCACCCCTCTCTCAGTGTCCCCGTCCCTGTCCCCGCAGTTCTCCCGCTCCGGGCCCGGCTCTGCCCCGCTGCGGCTCAGCGTGCGCTGGGACTGCGGCCCGGGTGTCACCCGTGTCACCGTGGATTACGGGTACGATGGCACTGCGCTGGCACTGCCCGTGCCGCTGGCCAACGTGCACGTGCTGCTGCCCCTCGAGGAGCCGCTGGGCAACCTGCGCGTGCAGCCCGCCGCCAGCTGGTGACTGTGGGGTCGGCTGTGGGGTGGGAGAGGGGATATGGGGTGGGAGAGAGGATATGGGGTGGGAGAGAAAGGATACGGGGTTCTGAACCTTAATAGGGTGGGAAATGTAGGGTCTCAGGTCCTAAATCTTAATGGGGTGGGAGAGAAAGGATATGGGGTGGGAGAGAAAGATATGGGGTGGGAGAGAAAGATATAGGGTGGGAGAGAGGATATGGGGTTCTGGAGCTTAATGGGATGGGAGAGAAAGGATATGGGGTTCTGGAACTTCATAGGGTGGGAGAGAAAGATAGGGGGTTCTGGAGCTTAATAGGGTGGGAAATAGAGGGTATGGGGTGGGAGAGAAAGGATACGGGGTTCTGGACCTTAATAGGGTGGGAAATGTAGGGTCTCAGGTCCTAAATCTTAATGGGGTGGGAGAGAAAGGATATGGGGTGGGAGAGAAAGATATGGGGTGGGAGAGAAAGGATCTGGGGTTCTGGGAACAATGGGGTGGAAATAAGAGTATGGGGTGGAGAAGAGATGTGAGTGAGAGGAAAAGGTATGGGGTGGGAGAGAGGGATGGGGTGGGAGAAGGATACCTGGTGCTGGGGCTTAATGGAGTGGGAGAGAGGATGTGGGGTGGGAGAGAGGATGTGGGGTGGGGAGAAAGTTATGGGGTGGGAGAGAAAGATAGGGGGTGGGGAGAGAGATGTGGGGTGGGAGAGAGGATATGGGGTGGGAGAGAGGATATGGGGTGGGAGAGGATGTGGGGTAGGAGAAGGATGTGGGAGGTGCTGGAGCTTAATGGGGTGGGAAATGGAGGTATGGGGTTCTGGGGCTTAATGGGTGGGAGAAAGGATATGGGGTGGGAGAGAGAGGTATGGGGTGGGGAGAGAAAGGATATGGGGTGGGAGAGGGATGTGGGTGGGAGAGAGGATATGGGAGAAAAGGTTTGGGTGGGAGAAAAGATATGGGGTGGGAGAAAGGATGTGGGGTGGGAGAGAGGATATGGGGTGGGAGAAAGGTATGGGGTGGGGAGAGGGATGGGGGTGGGAGAGAGGATATGGGGTGCTGGGGCTTAATGGGGTGGGAGAGAAAGATATGGGGTGGGAGAGAGGATGTGGGGTGGGGATTGTGGGGTGGGAGAGAGGATATTGGGTGGGAGAGAGGATGTGGGGTTCTGGAGCTTAATGGGATGGGAGAGAAAGGATATGGGGTGGGAGATGCAGGATCTGGGGTTCTGGAGCTTAATAGGGTGGGGGAGGCTGGGTCTGGGGTCCTGGACTGACAGAGGGTGGGAGAGAAAGGGTATGGGGTCCTGGAGCTTAATGGGGTGGGAGAGAGAGGATACGGGGTTCTGGACCTTAATAGGGTGGGAAATGCAGGGTCTCGGGTCCTAAATCTTATGGGGTGGGAGAGAAAGGATATGGGGTGGGAGAGAAAGATATGGGGTGGGAGAAAGATATAGGGTGGGAGAGAAAGATATGGGGTGGGAGAGAAGATGGGGTGGGAGAGAGGATGTGGGGTGGGAGAGAGGATGTGGGGTGGGAGAGAAAGATATGGAGTGGGAGAGGGGATGTGGGGTGGGAGAGAGGATATGGGGTGCTGGAGCTTAATGGGGTGGGAAATGGAGGGTATGGGGTTCTGGGGCTTAATGGGGTGGGAGAGAAAGATATGGGACTCTGGAGCTTAATGGGGTGGGAGAGAAAGGATAAGGGGTTCTGGGGCTTAATGGGGTGGGAAATTGAGGGTCTGGGGTCCTGGATGGAAGAGGGGGGAGATGGAGGGTTTGGGATCCTGGAGCTTAATAGGGTGGGAAATGCAGGGTCTGGGGTCCTGAATTTTGGCAGGGTCTGGGGTCCCAAACACCCCCCAAGGTGGGTGAAGGGGACCCTGGACTGGGAACTGGGGACACCGAACTGGGAAATGGGAACCTTGAGCTGGGAAATGGGGACACTGAACTGGGAATTGGGGACCTTTAACTGGGAAATGGGGACCTTTAACCAGGAAATGGGGACACTGGACTGGGAATTGGGGACCTTGAGCCGGGAAATGGGGACACTGAACTGGGAGAAGGGGACACTGGACTGGGAACTGAGAACTTTGGACTGGGAATTGGGGACTTTGAGCTGGGAAATGGGGACCTTAAACTGGGAATTGGGAATGCTGGACTGGAAGAAGGGGACACTGGACTGGGAAATGGGGACACCGAACTGGGAAATGGGAAGCTTGAACTGGGAAATGGGAACCTTTAACCAGGAAATGGGGACACTGAACTGGGAGAAGGGGACACTGGACTGGGAACTGAGAACTTTGGACTGGGAATTGGGGACTTTGAGCTGGGAAATGGGGACCTTAAACTGGGAATTGGGAATGCTGGACTGGGAACTGGGGACCTTGAGCTGGGAAATGGGGACACTGGACTGGGAAATGGGAACCTTGGACTGGGAATTGGGAACTTTGAGCTGGGAAATGGGAAGCTTGAACTGGGAAATGGGAACTTTGAGCTGGGAATTGGGGACACTGGACTGGAAAATGGGAACACTGGACTGGGAGATGGGGACCTATAACTGGGAAATGGAGATGCTGAACTGGGAAATGGGAATCTGGACTGGGAGAAGGGGACACTGGACTGGGAAATGGGAACCTTTTACCAGGAAATGGGGACACTGAACTGGGAAATGGGGACACTGAGCTGGGAAATGGGAACCTTGGACTGGGAATTGGGAACTTTGAGCTGGGAAATGGGAACTTTGAGTGGGGAAATGGGGACACTGGACTGGAAAATGGGAACACTGGACTGGGAATTGGGGACCTTAAACTGGGAAATGGGGACACTGAACTGGGAAATGGGAATCCTGGACTGGGAATTGGGAACTTTGAGCTGGGAAATGGGAGCTTTGAGCCCAGAAATCGGGGTGCTGCTGGGGTAAGGCACGCAGAGAGGTGTGGCTGGGTTGGATTTTGGGGTCTCGGAGAACTTCACCACCTCCCTCACCCCAACAGGAACCTCGAGGAGAAACGCCTCCTCTGGAAACTTCTAGACATCCCCGCAGCCCCAGGGCAGGCAGGTCAGCTCACACCCACCCTTCTTGGGGTGCCACAGGGGACAGCGGGGTCACCCTGACCCCCCAACCCCTGCTGTCCCCCCAGGCTGTGGCCGCCTGTCGGCCAGCTGGGAGCCGCTTACTGGTCCCAGTAAGCCCAGCCCGGTGGCTGCCCAGTTCAGCAGCGAGGGCAGCACGCTGTCCGGCGTGGAGGTGGAGCTGGCCGGCAGCGGCTACCGCATGTCGCTGGTCAAGAAGAGGTTCGCCACAGGTATGGGGTGGGGTTGGGATGGATTTGGGGTGCTGAGATGTGGGTTTGGGGGGTGTGGGGTTCTCTGACCATCCTTGGGGTGCTGGGGTGCTCAGAGTGCTTTTCTTGGGGTGTTTGGGGTTCCTTTCTGGGGTATTTAGGGTCCTTTTCCTGCTCTTTGGGGTGTTTGGAGTCCTTTTTCTGGGGTGCTTGGGGTCCCTTCCTGGGGTGTTTAGGGTCCTTTTCATGCCCTTTGGGGTGCTCAGAGTCCTTTTCTTGGGGTATTTAGGATCCTTTTCCTGCTCTTAGGGTCCTTTCCCTACTCTTTGGGGTGCTCAGGGTTCCCTTCCTGGGATATTTAGGGTCCTTTTCCCAGTCTTTGGGGTGCTCAGGGTCTCTTCCTGGGGTGTTTAGGGTCCTTTCCCTGCTCTTTCCCTTCCCTTTCCTTCCCCTTGGGGTGCTCAGGGTCTTTTTTCTGGGGTGCTTGGGGTTCCTTCCTGGGGTGTTTGGGGTCCTTTTCGTGCCCTTTGAGGTGCTCAGGGTCCTTTCCTTGCTCTTTGGGGTGTACAAGATCCTCTTCCTGGGATGCTCAGGGTCCTTTTCCTGGGGTATTTAGGGTCCTTCTCCTGCTCACTGGGGTGTGCAAGATCCTTTTCCTGCTCTTAGGGTCCTTTTCCTACTCTTTGGGGTACTCAGGGTTCCTTTCTTGGGGTGTTTGGGGTCCTTCTCCCACTCTTTGGGGTGCTCAGGGTGCCTTTCCTGGGGTATTTAGGGTCCTTTCCCTGCTCTTTCCCTTTCCTTCCCCTTGGGGTGCTCAGGGTCTTTTTTCTGGGGTGCTTGGGGTTCCTTCCTGGGGTGTTTGGGGTCCTTTTTGTACTCTTTGGGGTGCTTAGGGTCCTTTCCTTGCTCTTTGGGGTGTACAAGATCCTTTTCCTGGGGTACTTGGGGTTCCTTCCTGGGGTATTTAGGGTCCTTTTCCCACTCTTTGGGGTGCTCAGAGTCCTTTCCTGTGGTATTTAGGGTCCTTTCCCTGCTCTTTGGGGTTCTTGGGGTCCCTTTCCTTCCCCTTGGGGTGCTCAGGGTGCTTTTCCTGGGGTGCTTGGGGTTCCTTTCTGGGGTATTTAGGGTCCTTTTCCTGCTCTTTGGGGTGCTCAGGGTCCTTTTCTTGGGGTATTTAGGATCCTTTTCCTGCTCTTAGGGTCCTTTCCCTGCTCTTTGGGGTACTCAAGGTTCCCTTCCTGGGGTATTTAGGGTCCTTTTCCCACTCTTTGGGGTGCTCAGGGTGCCTTTCCTGGGGTATTTAGGGTCCTTTCCCTGCTCTTTGGGGTACTTGGGGTTCCTTTCCTTCCCCTTGGGGTGTTTGGGGTTCCTTTCTGGGGTATTTAGGGTCCTTTTCCTGCTCTTTGGGGTGTTTGGAGTCCTTTTTCTGGGGTACTTGGGGTTCCTTCCTGGGGTATTTAGGGTCTTTTCCCTGCTCTTTAGGGTGCACAGGTCCTTTCCCTGGGGTATTTAGGGTCCTTTCCCTGTTCCTTAGGGTGCTTGGGGTCCCTTCCCTAGGGTTCTTAGGGTCCCATCCCTGCTCTTTGGGGTGCTTGGGGTTCCTTCCTGGGGTGTTTGGGGTCCTTTTTGTGCTCTTTGGGGTACTCAGGGTTCCTTTCCTGGGGTATTTAGGGTCCTTTGGGGTGCTTGGGGTCCCTTTCCTTCCCCTTGGGGTGCTCAGGGTGCTTTTCCTGGGGTATTTAGGATCCTTTTCCTGCTCTTAGGGTCCTTTCCCTGCTCTTTGGGGTACTCAGGGTTCTTTTCCTGGGGTATTTAGGGTCCTTTTCCCACTCTTTGAGGTACTCAGGTTTCCCCTCCCACCCCCCAAACCCCCTTTCCCCCCAAATTTCCCCCCAAATCCCCCCCTCAAACCCCTTTCGCCCCCAAATTTCCCCCCAAACCCCCAAATTTCCCCCAAATTTTCTCCCCAAATTCCCATCCGGACTGGCTTTGCCCTCCCTGCTCCCTGTCCTGTCCCTCTGCAGGGATTTACCTGGCAGGGTCCTGAGGTGACCCCAAACCCCCCAAACCCCCCTGGGTGAACTTGGAAACCTCGATGGAGGCTGGATGGATTCCTCCTCATCCTCATCTTCCTCGTCCCGTCGCTGTCCCCTCTGTGTGTGGCTCTCTGTCCCCGTGTCACCTCCTGCTCCCTGTCCCTGCCGTCCCGCTGTGCTGTGAAGGGAGCAGGAGCTGCTGTTTTATTAAACATTTTATTTTCTAATTTCTTTGCTGGTTAATTGCTCGCTGACGATGCTGATGAGGGTTCCTGATCCTATCTGGCTGTGGTGCATGTCAGAATCCCACCCCATTCCCACCCCAATCCCAATCCATCCCATTCCATCCCAATCCCAATCCCTAAACCCAATCCCATCCCATCCCATCCCAATCCCAATCTCTTCCCACCCCAAAATCCCATCCCAATCCATCCCAAAATCCCTAAACCCAATCCCAAACCCAATCCCATCCCATCCCATCCTCATCCCATCCCAATCCATCCCAATCCCTAAATCCAATCCCAATCCCATCCCATCCCAAAATCCCATCCCAAAATCCCATCACAAAATCCCATCCCATCCCAAAATCCCATCCCAGCCCATCCCAATCCCTAAACCCAATCCCATCCCAAAATCCCATCCCATCCCAAAATCCCGTCCCAAAATCCCATCCCATCCCAATCCCTTCCCATCCTAAAATCCCAAAATCCCATCCCAGTCCATCCTAATCCCATCCCAATCCCAATCCATCCCATCTCATCCCATCCCAATCAATCCCAATCCCAATCCCATCCCATGGATCACATCCCATCCTAATCCCACCCTAATCCCATCCCATCCTAATCCATCCCAACCCCTAAACCCAATCCCCTCCCATCCCATTCCCTTCCCATTCCCTTCCCATCCCAAAATCCCAAAATCCCAAAATCCCAAAATCCCATCCCAATACATCCCAATCCCATCCCAATCCCAAAATCCCATCCCAAAATCCCATCCCAAAATCCCATCCCAAAATCCCGTCCCCATCCCATCCCATCCCATCCAAAAATCCCATCCCAATCCCAATCTCAATCCCTTCCCATCCCAAAATCCCAATCCCAAAATCCCAAAATCCCAATCCATCCCACCCCAGGAGTCTCCCAGAGCTCCTCACAAACAGCACCAGCAGCTCCTCCAGAGGGGAAACTGAGGCAGGGCTGGGCTGAGCCCTCTGGGGGTTTGGGGTGGGGAAAAAGGGTTGGGGGGCAGAAAGCACCCCAGGGGAGAATCCCCACAGGATAATGGGGTCACTGGGGTGTCCCCAGCTCCGGTGGGGGTGGCACTGGGGACTGGGGGGCTCTGGGATGGCTCTGGGGAGGTTGGTGGCTTTTGGGGACACGGAGGGATCTGGGATGGTGGCACTGCCTTGGGGAGGGACAGCCTGGATGTGTCCCTGTCCCTCTGGGCTCTGCAGTGAGGGATCCAGGGGGTCTCTTTGGGGGATTTGTGACTCTGGGATGGTGTCACCACCTTGGATGGAAACCCAAAATCCATGGATCCATCTCTGTCCCACTGGAATCTGCAGCTGGGGGTCCAGGGGGTCTTTATGGGGGAATTTGTGACTCTGGGATGTCCAGGGGGTCTCCCCAGGGGAATTCCTGACTCTGGGATGGTGTCACACCTTGGATAAGGACCTAAAATCCATCCCTGTCCCTCTGGGCTCTGCAGTGAGGGGTCCAGGGGGTCTTTGTGGGGGAATTTGTGGTCTTGGGATGATGCCACCACCTTGGGAAGGGACAGCCTGGATCTGTCCCTGTTCCTCTGGGCTCTGCAGTGGGGGATCCAGGGGGTCTTTGTGGGGGAATTCCTGACTTTGGGATGTCCAGGGAGTCTTTGAGGGGAAATTCCTGACTCTGGGATGGTGTCACCACCTTCGATAAGGACCTAAAATCCATCTCTGCCCCACTGGATTCTGCAGCTGGGGATCCAGGGGGTCTCTGGGGGGGAATTTGTGACTCTGGGATGGTGTCACCACCTTGGATGGGAACCCAAAATCCATGGATCCATCTCTGTCCCACTGGATTCTGCTGCTGGGATGTCCAGGGGGTCTCTGTGGGGGAATTCCTGACTCTGGGATGGTGCCACCACCTTGGATAAGGACCCAAAACCCATCTCTGTCCCACTGGATTCCTCAGTGAGAGGTCCAGGAGGTCTTTGTGGGGGGATTTGTGGGTCTGGGATGGTGCCACACCTTGGATAGGAACCCAAAATCCATCCCTGTCCCACTGGATTCTGCAGCTGGGGGTCCAGGGGGTCTCTTGGGGGATCTGTGGGTCTCAGCAGGGCAGAAGGGTCCAGGCTGCTGTGGGACAACCAGCGGCAAATCCCATTCCCTTCTCCCAGCCCACAGCTCCAGGGGATGAGGTTGTGGATTCCGAGGGTCTGGGAATTCCTGTGGTGCTCAATCCCACTCCCCTCCCTGTCCCACATGTCCCACTGACCTCCTCCTAGCAGGAAAACTGACCAAACTTTAATAAAATGGACCAAACTTTAATAAAATTGACTGAACTTCAATAAAATTGACCAAACTTCAATAAAATTGACCAAACTTTAATAAAATTGACTGAACTTCAATAAAATGGACCAAACTTTAATAAAATGGACCAAACTTTAATAAAATGGACCAAACTTTAATAAAATTGACCAAACTTTAATAAAATAAAGCTGAATTCTGCCTTGGAGAGAGCAGGGAAAAAAGGGGGAAAAGCCAGAGGGTTAGTGCTGTGGGAAATTGGGGTGAGGGGACAGGGAAGCGTCCTCGTGGCCATTTGGGGACAGATTTGGGGTCCCAGCGTGGGTCACCCCCGGGCTTTGCTCCTCCCATCCCTCAACGCCTCGATTTTGGGGGCCAACTCCCCAAAAGTGGGTCTGGCGGCGGGGAGGAAAGCCCAGCAGCTCATCATCACCGCGAACACCTGGGGACAAAAGGGGACACGAGCCAGCCCGTCAGGGCACCGCGGCGACCCTCGGCCACCCTCGGGGACACGGCGGGGACAGCGCTGTCACCTCGGCGGGACACCCCGCGGGGCTGGGCAGGCGCCGGTTGTCCTTGAGGAGCTCCAGCAGCAGGCAGATGATCTGCGCCGGCTTGCCGCTGCCCATCATCCGCAGGAACTCCTGCGGGCGCGGGGACACCCCTGAGCCACCGGGGTGGCCTCGGGGACAGCGGTGACCCCGATCCCGCCCCGGGAAGTCACCTCCGAGGGGCTCCTGCTCTTGGAGCCGTAGGTGAAGAGCTCGTAGAGCAGCACGCCGAAGCTCCAGGCGTCCGAGGAGCACGAGAAGATGTTGTCAGCCAGCGATTCCGGAGCGTACCTGCCGGGAGAGGAGCGCTGAGCTTCCCGCAATTCCGGAGGGAATGACAGCTGAATTCCAGCCGAATTCCGGAGGGAATGACAGCTGAATTCCAGCTGAATTCCAGCCAGAATTCCAGTGGGAATTCCAGCCGGAATTCCAGCCAAATTCCAGCCGCAATTCCAGCCAAATTCCAGCCGCATTCCAGAGGGAATTCCAGCCAAATTTCAGCCACATTCCAGCCGAATTCCAGCTGAACTCCAGCCGAATTCCAGCCGCAATTCTAGCTGAATTCAGCCGAATTCCAGCCACATTCCAGCTGAACTCCAGCTGAATTCCAGACACAATTTGAGCCGGAATTCCAGCTGAACTCCAGACGAATTCCAGACACAATTCCAGCCAAATTTCAGCCGCAATTCCAGCTGAATTCCAGCAGAATTCCAGCCGCAATTCCAGCCAAATTCCAGCCTCAATCCCAGCCGAAATCCAGCCAAATTCCATCCAAATTCCAGCCTAATTCCATCCGCAATCCCAGCCAAATTCCAGCCGAATTCCACCCAAATTCCCACCGAATTCCAGCCCTTTCCTCCCTCCCCTCACCAGAAGACGGGGCTCTGGCCGGGCTCGCGCACCACGTAGTAGTCCTTGTCGTGCGGCAGCAGCTTGGCCAGCCCGAAGTCGCCGATCTTGACGTGGCTGTCGCTCTCCACCAGGATGTTCCTGCTCGCCAGGTCGCGGTGCACGCAGCGCCGCTCGCCCAGGTACTCCATGCCCTGCGGGAGGCAGAGGGGACACCGCAGTGTCACCAGGGGTGGGTGACCAGCGGGGAGTGGCGCTGGGGGGTCATCCCGGCCAGCCATGGGTGATAATCCCCGGGGGATCATCCTGGCTGGACAGTGACCCATGGGTGACAATCCTTTGGGGGTCACCCCAGCTGGACAGTGACCCACGGGTGACAATCCCCGGGGGATCATCCTGGCTGGACAGTGACCCTTGGGTGACCATCTCTGGGGGTCAGCCCGGCTGGACAGTGACCCATGGGTGACCATCTCTGGGGATTCATCCTGGCTGGACAGTGACCCATGGGTGACAGTCCCTGGGAGATCATCCCGGCTGGACAGTGACTCTTGGGTGACAATCCTTTGGGGATCATCCCAGCTGGACAGTGACCCTTAGGTGACAATCCTTTGGGGGTCACCCCGGCTGGACAGTGACCCTTGGGTGACCATGGCTCATCCTGGCTGGGCAGTGACCCATGGGTGACAATCCCTGGAGGTTCATCCCAGCTGGACAATGACCTCCTGGATGAGCTGTGGCACTGTCCAGCTGGCAGGGACAGGACCCAGCAGCATCCCCAGAGCCGGACAATGACCCTTGAATGACCCACAGCACCTTTCCAGCCCCATCCCGGGACAGCAGCCCCCCATTGTCACCGTCCCGGGACAGCAGCCCCCCATTGTCACCGTCCCGGGACAGCAGCCCTGCATTGTCACCATCCAGGAACCGCAGCCCCCTGTTGTCACCGTCCCGGGACAGCAGCCCCCCATTGTCACTGTCCCCACCCCGCTGCCACCTTGCAGATCTGCCAGGCGTAGAGGAGCAGCGTCCTGTGCTCCAGGCGGGTTTGGTTCTTCTGCAGGAAATCCCGCAGGCAGCCGTTGGGCAGGAACTCCATCACCAGCCGCAAGCCGCGCAGCCCTGAGACACACCGGCAGCGGGGCGGCGGGAGTGGGATCGGGATTGGGATCGGGATTGGGATCGGGAAAGGGATTGGGGATCACTGACCACTACTGGCCCCATTCCTGCTCCATTCTCTGCCCCATTCTTGTCCCATTCCCACCCCATTCCTAACCCATTCCCTGCCCCATTCCTGCCATATTCCCTGTCCCGTTCCCACCCCATTCCCTGCCCCATTTCCATCCCTATTCCCACCCCATTCCCGGCCCTTTCCCATTCCCATTCCCATTCCCACTCCATTCCCTTCCCAATTCCCAGGCCCAATCCCTCTCAATTCCCATTCCCATTCCCACCCCATTCCTTTTCTCATTCCCACCCCATTCCCATCCCAATTCCCATCCCATTCCATCCCCATTCCCACCCCATTCCCTTTCCCATCCCACCCCATTCCCAATCCCATTCCCGCCCCATTCCCATCCGCATTCCAGCCCCATTCTCCCCCATTCCAGCCCCATTCTTGGCCCTTTCCCATTCCCATTCCCATTCCCATTCCCATTCCCATTCCCATTCCCATCCCCATTCCCACCCCATTCCCACCCCTTTCTCATCCCCATTCCCTGTTTCATTCCCACCCCACCCATTCCCACCCCATTCCCCCATTCTTTCCCCATTCCCTTCCCCCATTCCCACCCCATTCCGCCCATTCCCATCCACATTCCAGCCCCATTCTCCCCATTCCCTCATTCCAGCATTTCATTCCCATTCCCATTCCCATTCCCATTCCCATTCCCATCCCATTCCCATTCCCATCCCCATCCCCATCCCCATCCCCATCCCCATCCCCATCCCCATTCCCACCCCTTTCTCATCCCCATTCCCTGTTTCATTCCCACCCCATCCCCACCCCATTCTCTTCCCCATTCCCAGCCCATCCCACATTCCCACCCCATTCCACCCCATTCCCGCCCCATCCCGGCTCACCCCGGCTGTAGCAGACCCCGCGGTACCGCACGATGAACTCGTGCTGCAGCGAGTGCAGGATTTGGATCTCGCGCTCGAAATCCCGAATCTCCTTGGCCGAATCCTGCTGCAGCCTCTTCACGGCCACCAGCTCCCCCGTGCTGTCCCCCAGCGGGTCATAGCGGCACAGCTCCACGCTCCCGAAATTCCCCTGGGTGTGGGAATTGGGGTGGGATTTTGGGACATTCCACTGGACATTCCCGGTGCTGGTTATCCCTCCCAAAATCCCACATGGAGAGTGGGATTTTTGGGATTTGTTTCCCAGCACAATCAGGGAATTTGTATTTCTCCTCAAATCCCACATGGAGAAGGATTTCCCAAATCCCACACGGAGAGTGGGATTTTTGGGATTGGTTTCCCAGCATAACCAGGGAATTTGTATTCCTCCCCAAATCCCAGCTGGAGAAGGATTTTTGGGATTTGTTTCCCAGCACAGCCAGGGAACTTGTATCCCTCCCCAAATCCCAACTGGAGAGGGATTTTTGGGATTCTTTTCCCAGCACAACCAGGGAATTTGTATTCCACCCTGCATCCCACACGGAGAGGGATTTTTGGGATTTGTTTCCCAGCCCAGCCTGATAATTCGTATCCCAATCCCCCAAAATGAGGGAAGGGAAGAGGGTCTGGGCTGATTTTGGGGTCTCCCTGTGCTGAATTTGGGGTCTCCCCGGGCTGAATTTGGGGTCTCCGCATGCTGATTTTGGGGTCTCCCCGTGCCGATTTTGGGGTCTGCCCGGGGCTGATTTTAGGGTCTCCCCGGGCTGAATTTGGGGTCTCCCCTGGGCTGAATTTGGGGTCTGCCCGGGGCTGATTTTGGGGTCTCCCCGGGCTGATTTTGGGGTCTCCCCTGTGCTGAATTTGGGGTCTCCCCGGGGCTGATTTTGGGGTCTCCCCGGGCTGAATTTGGGGTCTCCCCTGGGCTGAATTTGGGGTCCCCTTGGGCTGATTTTAGGGTCTCCCCTGTGCTGAATTTGGGGTCCCCCCGGGCTGATTTTGGGGTCTCCCCCAGGCTGATTTTAGGGTCTCCCCGGTGCCGATTTTGGGGTCTCCCCATGCTGATTTTAGGGTCTCCCCCATGCTAATTTTGGGGTCTCCCCAGGCTGATTTTGGGGTCTCCCCGTGCCGATTTTGGGGTCTCCCCGGGGCTGATTTTGGGGTCTCCCCGGGCTGATTTTGGGGTCTCCCCAGGGCTGAATTTGGGGTCTCCCCGGGTCTGATTTTGGGGTCTCCCTGGGCTGATTTTGGGGTCTCCTCGTGCTGAATTTGGGGTCTCCCCGTGCCGATTTTGGGGTCTCCCCGGGCTGATTTTGGGGTCTCCCTGTGCTGATTTTGGGGTCTCCCCGGGGCTGATTTTGGGGTCTCCCCGGGCTGATTTTGGGGTCCCCATGTGCCTATTTTGGGGTCTCCCCTGGGCTGATTTTGGGGTCTCCCCCGTGCCCCACCTTGCCCAGCAGTGAGATGTACTTGAGGTGTCTCTCCTGGAAGTGCTCGGGGTCACTGCTGACTGCCAGCAACTCGCGACCCCAAAAGCCATCCCGCAGTGTCACCTCCGCCGGGGACAGATCCGACAGCAGCTCGTAGTCTGGGGGAGCAGCGCGGTGAGGCCTGGCCGTGTCCCCTGTGTCCCCAGTGTCACCAGTGTCCCACCCTCCCCTGTGTCCCTAATGTCCCCAATGTCCCCAGTGTCCCCAATGTCCCAGCCGGGGCTCACCCGTTGTCTCCAGTGTCCCCAATGTCCCCCATGTCCCCAATGTCCCCTGTGTCCCCAATGTCCCCACTGTCCCCAATGTCCCCATGTCCCCAATGTCCCAATGTCCCCAATGTCCCCAATGTCCCCAATGTCCCCATGTCCCCATGTCCCCATGTCCCAATGTCCCCATGTCCCAATGTCCCCAGTGTCCCCACTGTCCCCACTGTCCCCATGTCCCCATGTCCCCATGTCCCCCCGCTCACCCGAGGTGATGAGGCTGTTGAGGTCGCGGATGAGGCCGCGGAAGGCCGGCCGGCGCTGTGGCTCGTAGTCCATGCAGTGGGCGATCAGGGCGGCCAGCTCCGGCCACTTGGGGACAGGGAGGGCTTGGTGGCTCTGGTAGAACTCCAGCTTCTGTGGGAATGTGGGACAGTGGGGTTGGGGTGGGGAGAGCTAACTGGCACGGAGGGGATTTGGGATGGGGTGGGATTGGGATGGGATTGATGGGATGGGGTGGGATGGAATAATGGGATGGGATTTTGGGATGGGATGGGATGGGATTGATGGGATGGGATTTTGGGATTGGGGTGGGATGGGATTTTGGGATGGGATTTTGGGATGGGGTGGGATAGGATTTTTGGATAGGATGGGTTTTTGTGAAGGGATGGGATTTTGGGATTTTGGGATTTTGGGATTTTGGGATTTTGGGATTTTGGGATTGGATTTTGGGATGGGATGGGATGGGAGGGAATTGGGATGAAATTGAGCAGGGAAGAAGGGGTGGGAGATAGCAGAAGGGGACAGGAGGGTCCGGATACAATGGGATGGGTCAGAAACGCTGGGATCCAGCGGGATGGGGAAAGAGAGTTGGGATACAATGGGATGGCTCAGGAATGCTGGGATCTGGTGGGATAGGTCAGGAATGTTGGGATCCAGCAGGACAGGGAAGGAGAATTGGGAATGCTGGGATCCAGCAGGATGGACAGGGAAGGAATGCTGAGATCCAGCAGGATGGGGAAGGAGAATTGGGATTTCCGGGACCTAGCAGGACAGGGAAGGAGAACTGGGATTTCCGGGATCCAGCAAGACAGGGAAGGAGAATTGGGATGGGTCAGGAATGTTGGGATCCAGCAGGACAGGGAAGGAGAACTGGGATTTCCAGGATCCAGCAGGACAGGGAAGCAGAACTGGGATTTCCAGGACCCAGCAGGACAGGGAAGGAGAACTGGGATTTCCAGGACCCAGCAGGACAGCCCAGCCTCACCCTGTGCGGCTCCAGCAGGCTCAGCGGCATGTTGCCCCCGCTGAAGATCTCCCACAGCGTCGCCCCGAATCCCCACTTGTCGGCCGGCAGCGCCAGGCTCTTGGGGTCGGTGACACACTCCGGGGCCACCCACGGGATCCTCTCCAGCAGCACTGGGGGGACACAGCCCCGCTCAGCACCCTCGGGGGGCTCAGCGCCCCCAGACCCCCCCGAGCCCTCACTCACTGTCCCTGGCCAGCACGGTGACGCTGACCCCGGGGTCGTTGAGCTTGATGAAGGGTGGGTTCCCCCCGGCAGTGTCACCCTCCCGGGCCAGCAGAACCTTCTTGGCTGAGACGTTGCCGTGTGGGATTTTCTTGTCCTCCTGGGGGGAAACTGGGGGGTCAGGACGCTCGGGGGGTCCCCATGGGCTGGGCGGGGGTGGGATGGGTGGGGGATGAGCGGGAGGGATGGGAGGGGGAGGGATTGGGAGCTGTGGGATGTGTGGGATGTGTGGGATGTGTGGGATCTATGGGATCTGTGGGATCTGTGGGATCTGCGGGATCTGTGGGATGTGTGGGATGTGGGTGTGTGGGGATTGTGGGACATGGATGAGTGGGAGCTGTAGGATCTATGGGATGTGGGTGTGTGGGATCTGTGGGATCTGTGAGATCTGTGGGATCTGTGGGATCTGTGGGATCTGTGGGATCTGTGGGATCTGCGGGATCTGTGGGATATGGGTGTGTGGAGATTGTGGGACACGGATGAGTGGGTTCTGTGGGATCTGTGGGATGTGGGTGTGTGGGGATTGTGGGGTGTGGATGAGTGGAATCTATGGGATGTGAATGTGTTGGGATTGTGGGATGTGGGTGTGTGGGAGGAGGGGCAGTTAGACATGGATCCATGGGATCTGTGGGATCTGGATATGTGGGACTTGTGGGATGTGGATGTGTGGGGATTGTGGGATATGGATGAGTGGAATTGTGGGGCGTGGATGTGTGGGAGGGGTGGGTTATGGATGTGTGGGAGG
Source organism: Lichenostomus cassidix (assembly GCF_008360975.1). Classification (NCBI taxonomy): domain Eukaryota; kingdom Metazoa; phylum Chordata; class Aves; order Passeriformes; family Meliphagidae; genus Lichenostomus; species Lichenostomus cassidix. The sequence goes on along the minus strand of NC_139508.1, from coordinate 2,508,061 downwards.
AGGGGTTGTGGGACACGGATCCATGGGGTCAACAAAACAACACACCATCTGTGGGACATGGAGATGTGGGAGATGTGGGAAGTGGATCCATGGGATCTATGGGTCACAGATCTGTGGGATCTATGGGATGTGGATATGTGGGAGCTGTGGGAGGGGGATGCACTGGGAGTTGTGGGACATGGACATATGGGATTTATGGGATATGGACATACGGGATCCATGGGATATGGACACATGGGATCCATGGGATGTGGACATGTGGGATCCATGGGATATGGACATGTGGGATTTATGGGACAAGGACACATGGGATCCATGGGATACGGATATATGGGATCCATGGGATGTGGCTATATGGGATTTTTGGGATATGGTGTGTGGGATTTATGGGACAAGAACACATGGTAGCCATGGGATGTGGACACATGGCATCTGTGGGATATGGACATATGGAATGCACGGACTCATGGAAGCCATGCATGCATTGGAGCTACACGGATGCACAACTGCCGCAGGGAACCCAGGGGACATCGACCCACGGGACAATGACACGGAAAAGCCCCAGAATGTGGCCAGCAGGACCCCGGGCTGGGCTCACCAGGTAGTTGAGGGCGTAGGCCAGCTGCTTGGCCACCGTCAGCTTCCAGCCGGTGGTCACCTTGCCCGAGTTCTTGCGCAGGTAGAGGTCCAGCGGCCCGTGCCGGACGTGCTCCTGCACCATCACACCTGGGGACCACCCGGCGTCACCCAGGGTCACCCAGGGGTCACCCAGGGCTCAGGGGGTGACCCACCGAGGGGTCAGGGGTCAGGCACGGTGGCCACAAGCCCGCGGGTCACTCACTGTCCTTGCCGAGGCTGACGCCGTGCAGCAGCACCAGGTGCTTGTGGGACAGCTGGCTCATGGTGCTGGCCGCCTCCAGGAAGGACTGGGACAGGGACAGGGACAGTGGGCTCAGGGGGACCTCAGGGACCCCCGGTGACCCCCCGGAGGTGGCAGTGCCACCCTCTCACCTCCAGGCAGTTGCGGTGGCTGCTGTCCATGACCTTGAGCACCACCGGGGTCTGGCGAGCTCCTTCCTCCTCGTCCTGGTCCTGCTTGACGCCTTGGTAGATCTGCGTGAAGGAGCCCTGGCCCAGGCTCTCGCCCTGGGGGACACGGGGACATCGCCGGGGTGTCCCTGTCCCCTGTCCCGCCCCCCCGAGGCCCTGAGCCACCCCGTGCCCGCCGAGCACCCTGGAGGTGACAATGTGACAGTACCCGTGTGAGGCTCTGCGGGTCGATCTTGTGGAACATCATCTGGTGGAGGCTGCGGCGCCGGGGGACAGCAGGGGACCCGGGGGGACAGGGGACACCGCTCCGGACAATCAGCAGGTTGGACTTGTCTGGGGGGAGGGGAAGGGCGTGGGGGGGGGTGGGGGAGGGGACAGCCGGCTGGTGACGTCACACAGCCGCTCTGGGGTGTCACAGCCTGCTCTGTGATGTCATAGATGCTGTGTGACATCGCATGATGTTACTGTGACCTCACAGCCACTCTATGACATCACAGTTACTCTATGATGTCACAGCTACTGTATGACATCATAGAAACCCTATGGCCTCACAGTCTATCTATGACATCACAGCCCCTCTGTGACATCACAACTCTGTGACATCACAATCTCTCTATGACACCACAGACCCTCTATGACCACAGCACCTCTATGACATCACAATCTCTCTATGACATCACAGACCCTCTATGACACCACAACCCCTCTATGACATCAGAGCCACTCTGTGACATCACAGACCCTCTATGACATCACAGTCCCTTTATGACCTCAGTCCCTTTATGACATCACAGACCCTATATGACATCACAACCCCTCTATGACATCACAACCCCTCTCTGCCACCCCCCCCAGTGTCACCTTTGGGCCGGGGGGGACAGGCGACCTCCAGGCGCATGGTGGCTCCGTCGGCCTGCAGCCCGCGCTGGCTGTAGGTGTCCAGCAGCTCCCGCAGGCTGCCAAACCTCCGTGTCACCCCCGAGAGCCACAGGTGTCCCTCCTCGTCGCGCCGGATGTGACACCGCTTGTAATCCGGGCCGGAGCGCGTCTGGGGGGATGGCACGGTGGGGACACCCGGGGGACCCCCGGACACCTCCCGGGTCAGGGGTGTCCGTCCCGAAGGGTCACCGCGCGTGGCACTGTCCCTACGGGTGGCACTGTGCCCGCAAGTGGCACTGTCCCCACAGATGCCACTGTCCCCTCGGGTCACAGGTCCGTGTTCCCCTCCCGACCCGGGGATGTCCATCCCGAATGGTCACCGCGCGTGACATTGTCCCTGCAGGTGGCACTGTCCCCGTGGGTGCCACTGTCTCCTCGGGTCACAGGTCCCCGTTCCCCTCCCGGTGCCGTGTCCCGCGGTGTCCCTGTCCCCCCGTTCCCCTCCCGGTGCCGTGTCCCGCGGTGTCCCCGTCCCCCCAAACCCCTCGCGGTGTCCCGCGGTGTCGCCGTCCCCCCAAACCCCTCCCGGTGCCGTGTCCCGCCGTGTCGCCGTCCCCCCGTTCCCCTGGCTGTCCCCCGGTCTCACCTGCACGCACACGGTCAGCAGGTAGCTGTCGAAGTCCTGCGGGCTGCGGCGCAGCAGGAACAGCCCCGCAGCTCCGCCCGCCGCCTGCAGCTTGTGCACCGCGAACTCGGCGCTGCCAAGGGCGGGGCGGCCGTGGTGACCCGCGGGGACAGCTGGGGACACCTCGGGGGCTCCCTGTGTCCACCTCGGGGACACCTCAGGGACACCTCGGGGACCTCTGTGCCCACCTTGGGGACACCTCAGGGACACCCCGGGGACCCCTGGGCCCACCCCGGGGACCTGCTCGGGAACACCCTGGGGACTCCCTATGCCCACCCCAGCGACATCCCGTGGACACCCTGTGCCCACCTTGGGGACACCTCAGGGACCTCCTGTGTCCACCTCAGGGACACCTCGGGGACCCCCGTGCCCACCACGGGGACACCACGGGGACACTCCAGGGACCCCTGTGCCCACCCGGGGATCTCCCTTGCCCACCCCTGGGACACCTGGGGACCGTCTGTGCCCACCTCGGGGACACCCTGTGCCCACCTTGGGGACACCTCCGAGACCCGCCGTGCCCACCCCGGGGACAGACACCCTGTGGCCACCTCGGGCACTCCCTGTGCCCACCTTGGGGACACCCCAGGGACACCCAGTGACCCTCCGTGCCCACCCCGGGGACACCCAGTGCTCACCTCGGGGACACCCTGGGGATCCCTTGTCCCCACCCGGGGACCCCCTGTGCCCACCCTGGGGACAGACACCCCGTGGCCACCTCGGGGACTCCCTGTGCCCACTTTGGGGACACCCCAGGGACACCCGGGGACCCTCTGTACCCACCCTGAGGACACCCGGGGTCCCCCTGTCCCCACCCCTCCCCAAACCCAGCGCTCACATCAGGCGCGGTGGCGACCCACCGGTGCCGGGGATGTCTCTGTCCCCTCCCTTCCCCTGTCCCCCCGGTCTCGGCTGTCACCCAGGAGGTGACACGGGGTGTGACGCACCTGATGGGCCCATGGCACTGGTTCTCCAGGTCCTCCAGCAGCCGCGGCGGTGCCACCTCCCTGCAGAAGTAGTGCTGGGCATCCGCCGTCAGCCGGTAGTAGCCATCGAGCAGCGCCACGAAGGAGCGAGCCTCCCGCAGCGTGGGGAACTCCACCTCCTGTGCCAGCCCGGGGTCACCTCGGGGTCACCTCGGGGTCACCTCGGGGCTCCCCGGACCTTCCCCGGCTCACCAGCACGCGGTTGTCCGCCTTGGTGACAGTGACCAGCCGGTTCTCCACGGCGCCGCCGTCGCGGCTGGTGGCCTGCTTGATGCTGATGTCGGCGATGTCGGGGAAGTCGCAGAAGTGCTGGCGGCTCTGGGAGGGCACGGCGGAGGTGACAACGGTGTCACCCAGCCACCCGCGCCGCGCCCGGCCATCCCTGAGCACCCCGCAGGTGACAATTCTTTCACCTCACCTGGCCATCCCCCAGCACCTCGGAGGTGACAACCCTGTCACCCACCTCACCTCACCTCACCATCCCCGAGCACTCCGCAGGTGACAACCCTGTCACCCACCTCACCTGGCCACCTCACCTCACCTCACCTGGCCACCCCCAAGCATCTCGGAGGTGACAATCCTGTCACCCACCTCACCTCACCAAGCCACCCCCAAGCATCTCAGAGGTGACAACCCCGTCACCCCCCGCCCAGCCACCCCCGCGCATCTCGGAGGCGACAACCCTGTCACCCACTCCCCGCACCTCACCTAGCCATCCCCTCACACCCCGCAGGTGACAACCCCGTCAACCCCTCACCTCACCCAGCCACCCTCTAGCATCTCGGCGGTGACAACCCTGTCACCCCCAGCACGCCCAGCCAGCCCCGCGCACCTCAGAGGTGACAACCCCGTCATCCCCTCACCTCACCCAGCCATCCCCGAACACCCCGCAGGTGGCAACCCTGTCACCCACCTCACCTGCCCACCCCACCTCACCTCACCCCGCCACCCCGCGCACCCCGCAGGTGACAACCCCGTCACCCCCCTCACCCACCCCGCTCACCTCCGCCCCTCCGCAGCTCCACGCCACGCCGCTCTCGCCACACACATGGATGGCGATGGCCGCGGCGGATGCAGGTGAGCGCACCTGGAACACCTCCTCGCCCCAGCGGCGCTGCAGGCGCTCCAGGTCCAGCAGGTACTTGAGTTTCAGGTGTGGCCCGTCGGGCCGGCAGTCGCCCAGCCGCCGCAGCGATTTGCCCACGCGGCGCCGCAGCCGCTTGCGGGTCAGGAAGCTGTGCTGCTGGATTTGGTGCCGCAGCGGGGCGGGCAGGCACGACTTGTAGCTGCGGGACCGGCGCGGGTTGGTGGCCCGGGGGTGTCGGGCTGTCCCCAGGGGTGTCGGGCTGTCCCCAAGGGTGTCAGGCTATCCCCAGGGGTGTCGGGCTGTCCCCAGGGGTGTAAGGTTGTCCCCGGGGGTGTCGGGCTGTCCCCAGGGGTGTCAGGCTATCCCCAGGGGTGTCGGGCTGTCCCCAAGGGTGTAAAGTTGTCCCCAGGGGTGTAAGGTTGTTCCCAGGGGTGTCAGGCTGTCCCCAGGGGTGCCAAATGTTCCCCATGGGTGTTGCACTGTCCCCAGGGATGCCACGCTGTCCCCAAGGGTGTAAGGTTATTCCCAGGGATGCCAGGCTGTCCCCAGGGGTGTCAGGCTGTCCCCAGGGGTGTAAGGTTGTCCCCGGGGGTGTCAGGCTGTCCCCAGGGGTGTAAGGTTGTTCCCAGGGATGCCAGGCTGTCCCCAGGGGTGTAAGGTTGTCCCCGGGGGTGTCAGCCTGTCCCCAGGGGTACCAAGTGCTCCCCATGGGTATTGCACTGTCCCCAGGGGTGTCAGGCTGTCCCCAAGGGTGTCAGGCTATCCCCAGGGGCGCCGGTGTGTCCCCAAGGGTGTCAGGCTGTCCCCAGCCATGCCAAGCTGTCCCATGGCTGCCATGCTGTCCCCAGCCATGCCAGGCTGTCCCGTGGGTCCCACACTGTCCCAAGCCATGCCAGGCTGTCCAGTGACTGCCAAGCTGTCCCCAGCCATGCCAGGCTGTCCCCAGCCATACCACGCTGTCCCCAGCCATGCTGGGCTGTCCAGTGACTGCCCCGCTGTCCCTAGCCATGCCAGGCTGTCCCGCGGGTCCCACGCTGTCCCCAGCCATGCTGGGCTGTCCAGTGACTGCCCCGCTGTCCCTAGCCATGCCAGGCTGTCCCGCGGGTCCCACGCTGTCCCCAGCCATGCCGGGCTGTCCCGTGGGTCCCACGCTGTCCCCAGCCATGCCAGGCTGTCCCGTGGGTCCCACGCTGTCCCCCAGCCCCGCTCACCTGACGCGGCGGCACACCTGGCCGGGGCTGTGCCGCTGCTCCTGGGCGATGCGCAGCATGTCCAGCAGGGCCAGGCTGAGGCACTGCTCCTGCGTGGGCAGGCTGAGCCCCACGGCCACGCGGCCCGCGATGAAGTCACTGCGGCACTGAGGGGACAACAGTCGGGGGGTTGTCCCTTCTCCCGACACCCCCAACCCCTCCTCGTGTCACCCTCGTGTCCCCAGTGCCAGAGGGAGTCACACGGGGCTCTGTCCCCGGGGCTTGGGGACGCAGTCACAGGGGACACTGTGACCCCAATGGCGGCAGTCTGGGGTGACAATGCCCGCCGTGGGGTGGGCAGGAGGAATTCCAGGTGAGCCAGGGGGAGGAGCTGCATGCCCAGGGGCTGCGGGGGGAGGAGGAGGAGGAAGAGGAGGAGAAAGAGGAAGAGGAAGAGGAAGAAGAGGAGAAGGAGGAGGAGGAAGAGAAGAAAGAAGAAGAGGAGAAACAAGAGGAGGAGGAAGAGGAGGATGAGGAGGAGGGAGAAGGGGAGGAAGAGGAGGAAGAATAAGAGGTGAAGGAGGAGGAGGAGGAGGAGGAAGAAGAGGATGAAGAGGAAGAAAAGGAAGAAGAGGAGGAGGAGGAGGAAGAGCAAGAGGAGAAGGAAGAGGAAGAAGAGGAATAAAAGGAGGAGGAGGAGGAAGAGGAAGAGGAAGAGGAAGAGGAAGAGGAAGAGGAAGAGGAAGAGGAAGAGGAAGAGGAGGAGGAGGAAGAGGAGGAGGAGGAACACCAACAACCAGCCCACCAGGGCTCACCTGAGCAAACAGGTAGTCGATGACAGGGTAGTCCAGCACGGGGCTGGCCCGGCCGTTCAGCAGCTGGAAGCGATGGCACTGTCCCTGTCCACACCAGTTGGGGAAGAAGAACCTGATGGGGACAGCAGGGAGGTCACAGCAATGTGTCCCCAGAGAGAACAACCCCAACTGGCCATCGGGGTACCGGGGGTCAGGGATCCTATAAACCATCCCTGATCCTATATACCATATACCATATCTGATCCTATAAACCATCCCTGATCCTATAAACCATACCTGATCCTATAAACCATATATCATATCTGATTCTATGCTCCATACCTGATCCTACACGCTATACCTGATCCTATAGTGCACCTGATCCTATACACCGTACCTGATCCTATAAGCCATACCTGATCTTATACACCATATACCATACCTGATCTTATACACCATCCCTGATCCTATACACTGTACCTGATCCTATACAGCAATCCTATTCACCTTACCTGATCCTATACACCGTACCTGATCCTATACCCCATCCCTGATCCTATATACTACGCCTGATCCTGTACACCAATCCTATACACCATACCTGATCCTATACACTGTACCTGATCCTATACATCACACCTGATCCTATACACCCTATCTGATCCTATACACCATCCCTGATCCTATACACCAACCATCCTATAAACAATACCTGATCATATACACCAATCCTATACACCTTACCCAATCCCATAAACCATACCTAATCCTATACACCACACCATCCTATAAACCATACCCGATCCTATACACCATACACGACCCTATAAACCATACCTGATCCTATACACCACCACCTGACTGCAGGACTCATCCACAGTGAAGACATGGTTTGGGGGAAACCAGCAGCTCAGGTCCTCGGTGGCCAGGGCGAAGAGCGGGTGACACACGGGCAGCACGCCTGGGGACACAAAGCGGGGCTGGCACCGGCCAGGATGGGATGGGCATGGGACCCCAAACCCATGGCTGGGACCCCAAACCCACGGCTGTGACCCCAAACCCCTGGCTGTGACCCCAAACCCATGGCTGGGACCCCAAACCCATGGCTGGGACCCCAAACCCATGGCTGTGACCCCAAACCCAAGGCTGGGACCCCAAACCCATGGCTGGGACCCCAAACCCATGGCTGGGACCCCAAACCCACAGCCAGCACCCCGTGCCCACAGCTGGCACCCCAAATCCTGGTGTGGGATCCAGAGCCCACAGCCAGGATTCCCCGCTGAGGACAAGCACAGGTTGCTGTGGCCACAGCCAGAACTCAAATCCACGTCCAAGACCCTAAATCCTCACCCAGGACCCCAAAACTTCATCCAGGACCCCAAATCCACACCCAGGACCTTGAGCCCACAGCCAGGACCCCAAATCCACAGCCAGGACTGCAAGCCCAGAGCTGAAATCCAGAGTGCACAGCCAAGCCAAGTCAAGGATGAACACAGGACCCCAAATCCCCATCCAGAACCCCAAATCCCCACTCAGGGCCCCAAATCCCCACCCAGAGCCCCAAATCCCCACCCAAGATCCCAAATCCTCACCCAGGACTCCGAGCCCACATCCAGGACCCCAAACCCCCATCCAGAAACCCAAATCTCCACCCAGGGCCCCAAATCCCCACCCAGGGTCCCAAATCCACACCCAGGACCCCAAACTCCCACCCAGGACCCCAAATCCCCATCCAGGACCCCATACTCCCATCCAGAACACAAATTCCTATCCAGGCACCCCAAATCCATATCCGGAACCCCAAACCCAGAGCTGGAACCCAGAGTTGGGACCCAATTTCCACAGCCAGGACACCTTGTCAAGGATGAACACAGGACCCTAAATCCACACTCAGAACCCCAAACCCCCACCCAGTACCCCAGACCCCCACCCAGACCCCAAACCCCCACCACCCCCCGGCTCCCCCCGGCGCTCACCGCAGGCCTTGGCCGCTCGCACGCACAGCTCCTCGGCAGTGAACTCGCCGCCGGTGAAGCTCAGGGCGGTGGCGGAGCTGTCGCGGGGGTCGCGGGGGTCGCGGGGGTGGCTCGGCCGGTGGTACAGCAGCACCTGCAGCGCGCCGCTCTCGGCGGAGGACAGGCTGACCGAGCGAGCCCCGATCAGCGGCGTGTCCTCGCCCGGCGGGGCCATGGGGGCTGCGGGAACATGGGGGGATCGGGGTGACCCCATTGTCACAGCCCGCTCAGAGTGACCCCACTGTCACACTGCTCAGAGTGACCCCTCTGAGTGACCCCATTGTCACACCCCTCGGAGTGACCCCATTGTCACACCCATCATCGTCCCAACCCCGCAGCAGGGCCATGGGGGCTGCGGGAAAACGGGGGGATCAGAGTGACCCCATTGTCACAGCCCTCAGAGTGACCCCCCTGTCACACCACTCAAAGTGACCCCACTGTCACACCCCTCGGAGTGACCCCATTGCACACCACTCAGAGTGAGCCCACTGTCCTACCGCTCAGAGTGACCCCACTGTCACACCCATCATCGTCCCAACCCCGCGGCAGGGCTATGGTGGGGCTGCGGGAAAATGGGGGGCTTGGAGTGACCCCATTGTCACAGCCCTCAGAGTGACCCCATTGTCACACCACTCAAAGTGACCCCACTGTCACACCGCTCAGAGTGACCCCATTGTCACACCCACCATCGTCCCAACCCCGCGGCAGGGCCATGGCAGGGCTGCAAACAGGGGGAATCCGAGTGACCCCATTGTCACAGCCCCTCAGAGTGACCCCATTGTCACATGGTCCCAACCCCGCGGCGGGGCTGTGAGAAAACAGGGGGTTCATTCTCTCCCCATTGTCACATCCCGCAGAGTGACCCCATTGTCACACCTCTCATGGTCCCAACCCCGCGGCAGGGCCATGGGGACTGAGGGAAAACGGGGGACTCCGAGTGACCCCATTGTCACACCCCTCGGAATGACCCCACTGTCACACCCCTCAGAGTGACCCCCTTGTCCTACCCCTCGTCCCAACCCCACGGTGGGGCCATGGGGGGCTGAGAGAAAACGGGGGAATCCTAGTGACCCCACTGTCACACCCCTCGGAGTGACCCCACTGTCACACCTCTCGGAGTGACCCCACTGTCACACTCCTCAAGGTCCCAACCCCCCCAGGGCTGGGGTCGGCTTGGAAGAAGGGGAAACTGAGGCACGCGGTTGGAGAACCCCCTCGCTGCCAGGCCGGCCCAGCCTCCCTCCACCCCAGCGCTCCATCGCGGAGCTCCATCCTGGGGCTCCACCCAAGCGCTCCATCGCGGAGCTCCACCCCAGCGCTCCATCGCGGAGCTCCATCCCTGGGCTCCATGGCGGAGCTCCATCGCGGAGCCCCCCGGTACCTGTGCCGTGCCGGGGTGTCGCCGCGGGGTGGGTTTGGGTTTGGGGTCCCCGGCAGGCCGCGCGGCCCGATCCGGCTCTGGGGTGCGTAGGCGGCTGAGAGCGAAGCAGAGAGATAAAAAATCCCCTGGTGACTTCCTTCCTGCTCGGGGACTGCCGGGTGTGTGGCTTCCTGGCGAGGGAGGGGGACAGAGTGACACCGCGGGGTGCGGCGATGGGGGGTGTGGGGTGATGGGCTGGGAAACTGGGAACCCCCTGGGTACCCACTGGATACCCACTGGGCACACGATGGGCACCCCCTGGGCACCCATTGGGTACTTCCTGGACATCCACTGGGCATTCACTGGACATCGTCCGGACACCCATTGGGCACTCACTGGACATCCCCTGGACACCCGTTGGTCACCCCCTGGAAACCACCTGGGCACCTCTTGGGCACTCCCTGGACATCCCTTGGGTACCCCCTGGACACTTCCTGGACACCCACTGGACACTCCCTGGGCATCCCCTGGACACCCTCTGGACACCTCCTGGACACCCTCTGGGCACCTACTGGGTACCTACTGGACACCCCTGGACACCCCCTGGACATCCCCTGGACATCCCCTGGGCACGCACTGGACACCCACTGGACACCCCCTGGGCAGCCACTGGGCACACACTGGGCACTCCCTGGACACCCCACGGACCCCAGAGCTGCCAACCCCCACTGCGGTGACCCCCGATGACACCCCAGGTGCCCCAGGTGCCACCGCAGGGTGTGCCACCCCCGGGCCGTGTGCTGTCGCATGTCCCCACCGGCGGATGTGGCCCAAAGTCGTTGTTTGTCCCCAGCCGCTCGGAGAGGAGGGGAGGGGTCCTGCCCGGCCCTGTCCCCCCGGGACCGTGATGGGGACAATGCCACCAGCGCTGGAGGCAGGGACCGGGTGTCCTCGTCTGCCCAGAGGGGACAGTGACCTCGTGGTGACGCCTTGGAAGGGACGGTGACCTTGTGGTGATGGCTCAGAGGGGACAGTTGCCTTCGTGGTGACACCTGGGAGAGGTCAATGCCTTCATGGTGACACCTTGGAGGGGACGGTGACCTCGTGGTGATGACCCGGAGGGGACGGAGACATCATGGTGATGACCTGGAGGGGACAGGGACCTCCTGGTGACACCTCGAGGAAGTGACAGTGCCCTGGTGGTGATGCTGTGTAGGGGACAGCGACCTTATAGGGGTCAGTTCCCCCATGGGGACACCTTGGAGAGGTCAGTTCCCCCATGGTGACAACTTGGAGAGGCCAGTGCCCCCGCAGTGACACCTCAGAGGTGACAGTGCCACACCAGAGGCCACCCTGCCCGCACCGCACCTCTGCCCCACGTCAGCGCCATTCCCCAACCTCACCCGCCAGATTTGGGGCGACAGGCTGGAAATCCCCAAACCTGTCCCCAGCCCGGGCGGGACAAAGCGGCGCTTGTGACAGGGAATGAGGAAGCTGCGCCAACCCCACGCCCGGTGCCACGTATCCCGCCAGGTGCCACCGCCGGGGGACAGCGCGGGGACAGCGCGGGAGGGAAGGGGTTATGGCCGCGGCGTCCAGCCGCTCCATCCTCCCCTCCCACCGGCCGGAGCGGCTCGGAGCGCGGCCAGCCCCGCAAACCGCCCCGGGAACGTCGCACGGACCCTTGGGGACCCCCAGGGACCCCCAGGCAGCCCCGCTCGGCTCGTCGGGCTGGCAGCCGGTCCGTCCCGCTCTGCCGGCGAGCAACCTGCTTTTCCTGGGTAAAAAGGTTTCTGGCAGGTTGGTTTGTTTGTTCCCCTCGGCTGGAGATAAATTTGGCTCCGCCGGAGGCTCTGCCGCTCCTTGCTCGCGCTGGATTTTTGGGGAGGGGTCGCTCCTTCCCTCCCTCCCTCCCGGCGGTGTCCTTTGGGTGCCGCTGGCCGGAGCGGCCGGACCGGACACTCCCTGCTCCACACCGGGAGGCACTGGGGCGATTCCCCTGCCAAATTCGGGTTGTTCCCCGTCGGACTCTGCCCTCGGCGCTGCCCGCGGCCGGAAGGGGCACAGAGGGGACGGGGTGGGGCACAGCCCCGCTCCCTGCTTCGCCTCGGACCGCCCGCTCCCAGGAATTTGCTCTCCCTCTCCGAGGAGTTCTCTCTACCTCCTAGGAGTTCTCTCCCTCCAGGGAATTTTCTCTCCCTCCAGGGAATCTTCTCTCCCTGCAAGGAGTTTTCTCTCCCTCCAAGGAGTTTTCTCCCACTTCAAGGAGTTTTCTCTCCCTCAAGGGAATTTTCTCTCCCTCCGAGGAGTTTTCTCTCCCTCCAAGGAGTTTTCTCTCCCTCCAAGGAGTTTTCTCTCCCTCCAGGGAATTTTCTCTCCCTCCAAGGAGTTTCCTCTCCCTCCAGGGATTTTTCTCCCCCTCCAGCCTCTCCCCTCGGATGCTCCGCAGCCACCACGCCCCAGCCTAGCCCCGCGTGAATCCCCGGACACCGCACCCTCCCGCAGCCCCCCGCAATGACCACGCCAGCCCCGCAGGGACCCCGCGACGTGCGCGACCTCACCTTCAGCCCGTGGGACTACGGCGTCTTCGGGCTCATGCTGCTCGTCTCCACGGCCATCGGCCTTTTCCACGGGCTGGCCAAGGGCGGCCAGAAGACCTCGGAGGATTTTTTCACGGGCGGCCGGCGCATGGCGGCGCTTCCCGTGGGGTTGTCGCTGTCGGCCAGCTTCATGTCGGCCATCCAGGTGCTGGGAGTGCCGGCCGAGGCGTTCCGCTACGGAGCCAAGTTCCTCTGGATGTGCCTGGCGCAGCTCCTCAACACCGCGCTCACCGCGCAGCTCTTCCTGCCCGTCTTCTACCGCCTGGGGCTCACCAGCACCTACGAGGTGGGTGGCCGCGCGGGGGGACACGGCGGGGACACGGCGGGGACATCCCCGAGGTGTCCCGGTGTGACCCCCGCGACGCGCTCCTTGTCGTTGTCGCAGTACCTGGAGCGGCGATTCAGCCGGAGCGTGCGGCTGTGCGGGACGGTGCAGTACGTGGTGGCCACGGTGCGTGGGGACAGCGCGGGGACAGCGCGGGGACATGGCGGGGACGCGGCGGGGGTCGGAGCGGCTCTGCGCTGAGCCCCCCCGGCAGCGGCAGCGTCCCGTGCTCTTGTTTTCTCTGGCGCCGAGCGAGCGCAGCGCGGCGGGAGAGATGTTTGCAGAGAAAACCGCAGTGCTTGTCCAGCCGCGCTCCGGGCAGCGTGTCACCGCGGTGTCACCGGCCTGGGTCAGCAGTGTCGCCTGGCTGGGGTCCGCGGTGCCGCCTGGCTGGGTCCGCGGTGTCACCTACGCGGTCCCCTCCGTGTCACCTGCCCCGTCCCCGCGGTGTCGCTTACTCGATGCCCGCGGTGTCCCCTGCCTAGTCCCCCTGGTGTCACCTCCCCGGTCCCCGCGGTGTCCCCTCCCCGGTCCCCGCGGTGTCACCCGCCCTGACCGCCTCTTCCCGCAGATGCTCTACACGGGGATTGTCATCTACGCTCCCGCGCTGATCCTAAACCAAGGTGCGGTGACTCCGGGGGGGTCACTCCCCATCGTGTCCCCTCCTTGGGGACATCCCAGCCCTGTCCCACCACCCCAGGTGACATTTCCTCGGGTGACATTTCCCCTCTAGTGACCGGGCTGGACATTTGGGCCTCGCTGCTGTCCACGGGGGTCATCTGCACCTTCTACACCACCATCGTGAGTGGGGCTGTCCTGAACGTCCCGGGGGTGTCCCGGGTGTCCCGGGGATGTCCCGAAGGCGTCCCGGGTGTGTTCCGGGTGTCTCGGGTGTCCCAGGGGTGTCCCGGAGGTGTCCCGGGTGTATCCCGGAGGTATCCCGGGTGTCCCAGGGGTGTCCCGGGTGTCCCGAAGGTGTCCCGGAGGTGTCCTGGGAGTATTCCGAGTGTCTCGGGGGTCAAGGGAGATGTCCCGGGTGTCCCAGGGGTCCTGGATGCGTCCCGGGGGTGTCCCGGAGGTGTCCCGGGGGTATTCCGGGTATTCCGGGTGTCCCGGGTGTGTCTCGGGGGTCAAGGGGGATGTCCCGGGTGTCCCAGGGGTGTCCCAGAGGTCCTGGGTGTGTCGCGGGGGTGTCCCGAGTGTGTTCCGGGTGTCCCAGGGGTGTGTCTGGTGTCCTGGGTGTGTCCCGGGTGTGTCCCGAAGGTGTCCCCGGTGTCCCCGCGGCTCACCGCTCCCTCTCGCTGTGGCGCAGGGCGGGATGAAGGCTGTCATCTGGACCGACGTGTTCCAGGTGCTGGTGATGCTCTCGGGCTTTGTCGCCGTCGCCGTCCGGGGGACAATGCTGGTCGGGGGTCCCGCCAGGGTCCTGAGCATCGCCGCCAACGGCTCCAGGGTCAACTTCGGCGAGTCAGTGTCCCCTCGCCCCTGTCCCGGGCTGCTGGGGTGTCGCTGCACCTCTCCCGTGGTGTGCAGAGCCCATTCCTCCTGCCCTGGGGCTCTGGGGGTCCTGGGGGTCCCCAAATCCCTGTGCAGAGCTCTCTGCTGAGGTGCTGATGGTCAGCGATTCCCCCGAACCCCTCTATCCCTGTCCTGGGTGCTGTGGGGTCACTTCCAGCCCTGTCCTGGGTGTTGTGGGGTCACTTCCATCCCCTCTCACCCCTGCCCCGCATGTTGTGGGGTCACTCCCAGCCCTTTCCCTGGTTCTGTGAGGTCACTCCCACCCCTGTCCCAGGTTATGGGGTCAATCCCAGCCCCTCTCACCCCTGTTCACCTGTTGTGGGGTCACTCCCACCCCTGTCCCAGGTTATGGGGTCAATCTCCTCTCCTCTCCTCTCCTCTCCTCTCCTCTCCTCTCCTCTCCTCTCCTCTCCTCTCCTCTCCTCTCCTCTCCTCTCCTCTCCTCTCCTCTCCTCTCTCCTGT
>NC_139508.1:2432200-2492609 GCF_008360975.1 Lichenostomus cassidix | reverse complement strand
CTGGGAATATGCAAATGGGGATGATTTGCTCCTCCTCCGGGCTGGGAGGGGGAGATGGACAAAGAAATCCCAGGAAGAAATCCCAGAAAGAAATCCCACAAAGAAATCCCAGGAAGAAGTCCCACAAAGAAATCCTGCAAAGAAATCCAACAAAGAAATCCCACAAAGAAATCCCAGGAAGAAATCCCACAAAGAAATCCCAGGAAGAAATCCCAGAATGAAATCCTGCAAAGAAATCCCAGGAAGAAATCCTAGAAAGAAATCCCAGAAAGAAATCCCGGAAAGAAATCCCAGAATGAAATCCTGCAAAGAAATCCTGCAAAGAAATCCTGGAAAGAAATCCCAGGAAGAAATCCTGGAAAGAAATCCCGGAAAGAAATCCTTCAAAGAAATCCTGGAAAGAAATCCCAGAATGAAATCCCAGAACGAAATCCCGCAAAGAAATCCTGGAAAGAAATCCTGGAAAGAAATCCCGCAAAGAAATCCCAGAATGAAATCCCATAAGGAAACCCTACAAGGAAACCCCAAAAAGAAAACCCACAAGGAAACCCCACAAAGAAATCCTGCAAAAAAACCCAAAAAGAAACCCCATAAAGAAACCCGAAAAAGAAATCCCACAAAGAAATCCCCCAAAAAACCCCACAAAGAAGCGCCAGAGCTGCCATGGACAGTGGGATCAGGAGGCTTCGGCCCTACAACCAACGCTGATGGATTTCCCTGTTTTTCCCCCATTTCCACATCCCTGCCTTGTGTGGGGAATGCCGAGCTTCCCCCATTTCCCTGGATTTCCACATCCCTTGGGTCGGGATCGGGAGTGCAGGGGGATTGGGATTGGGAATGGAGATGTAGAGGGTTTGGGATCGGGAATGCAGATGGATTTGGATTAGGAATGTAGATGGATCGGGATTGGGAATGCAGATGGATCGGGATTCAGAATGCAGAGGGATTGGGATTGGGTTTGGGAATGGAGATGGATTGGGATTGGGAATGGAGATGGATCGGGATTGGGAACACGGATTGGGATTGGGAATGGAGATTAATTGGGATCAGGGATGCAGATGGATTTGGATTGGGAATGCAGAGGGATTGGGATCGGGAATGCAGAGGGATTGGGATTGGGAATGTAGATGGACTGGGATCAGGGATGCAGACGGATCAGGGATGCAGATGGATTGGGATTGATCCAATTGGGGTCGATCAGGTTTGAGAATGCAGATGGATCGGGATCGGGAATGCAGATGGATTGGGATTGGGAATGCAGATGGATTGGGATTGGGAATGGAGATGGATTGGGATTGGGAATGGAGATGGATCAGGATTCGGAATGCAGAGGGATTGGGATTGGGTTTGGGAATGGAGATGGATTGGGATTGGGAATGGAGATGGATCAGGATTGGGAACACAGATGGATTGGGATTGGGAATGGAGATTAATTGGGATCAGGGACGCAGATGGATTTGGATTGGGAATGTAGATGGATTGGGATTGGGAATGTAGATGGATTGGGATTGGGAATGCAGATGGATTGGGATTGGGAATGCAGAGGATCAGGGATGCAGATGGATTGGGATCAGGTTTGGGAATGCAGAGGGATCAGGACCTGGAATGGAGATGGATTGGGATCAGGGATGGAGATGGATTGAGATTGGGAATGGAGATGAATTGGGAATGCAGATGGATTGGGATCAGGGATGCAGATGGATTGGGATCAATCCAATTGGGGTCGATCAGGTTTGAGAATGCAGATGGATCAGGATCAGGAATGCAGATGGATCGGGATCGGGAATGGAGATGGATCAGGATCAGGAATGCAGATGGATCGGGATCGGGAATGGAGATGGATTGGGATTGGGAATGGAGATGGATCGGGATTCAGAATGCAGATGGATTGGGATTGGGATTGGGAATGGAGATGGATCAGGATTGGGAATGGAGATGGATTGGGATTGGGAACACAGATCGATTGGGATTGGGAATGGAGATTAATTGGGATCAGGGATGCAGATGGATTTGGATTGGGAATGCAGATGGATTGGGATTGGGAATGTAGAGGATCAGGGATGCAGATGGATTGGGATCAGGTTTGGGAATGCAGAGGGATCAGGACCTGGAATGGAGATGGATTGGGATCAGGAATGCAGATGGATTGGGAATGCAAATCATTGGGATCAGGGGTGTAGATGGATTGGGATCGGGAATGGAGATGGATTGGGATTGGGAATGTAGATGGATTGGGATTGATCCAATTGGGGTCGATCAGGTTTGGGAATGGAGATGGATCAGGATCAGGATCAGGAATGCAGATGGATCGGGATTGGGAATGCAGAGGGATTGGGATTGGGAACACAGATGGATTGGGATCGGGAATGCAGAGGGATCAGGGATCAGGATTGGGAACACAGATGAGATATAGATGGATCAGGATCAGGAATGCAGAGGGATTGGGAATGCAGATGGATTGGGATTGGGAATGCACACAGATCAGGAACGCAGATAGATCAGGATCAGGGGTGCAGATGGATCAGGTTTGGAAATGCAGATGGATTGGGATCAGGAATGCAGATGGATTGGGATTGGGAATGCAGAGGGATTGGGATTGGGAATGCAGAGGATCAGGGATGCAGATGGATTGGGATCAGGTTTGGGAATGCAGATGGATCGGGATTGGGAATGTAGATGGATCGGGATCAGGAATGTAGATGCATTGGGAATGCAAATCATTGGAATCAGGGGTGTAGATGGATTGGGATCGGGAATGGAGATGGATTGGGATCGGGAATGGAGATGGATTGGGATTGGGAATGGAGATGGATCAGGATCAGGATCAGGATCCAGATCAGGAATGCAGATGGATCGGGATTGGGAACACAGATGGATTGGGAATGGGAATGGAGAGGGATTGGGATCGGGAATGCAGAGGGATCAGGGATCAGGATTGGGAACATAGATGAGATATAGATGGATCAGGATCAGGAATGTAAATGGATTGGGAATGCAGATGGATTGGGATTGGGAATGCAGACAGATCAGGAACGCAGATAGATCAGGATCAGGGGTGCAGATGGATTGGGATTTCGTTATTCCATCAGAACAATTCCTAGGAAAACAAACAAACAAACAAAAAAAAATCCCAAACCAAACAAAAACCAAAGAAACCATCAAAAACAAACCTTTAAACCAATAACTTCAAAAAACCAATATAACACCAGCAGAACCAAGTATAAAACCCAAACAAACAAACAAAAAAACCCCAAAAAAATTAAAAAGATGAATTTTTCCTTTTTTTTAAATTCCCAGCTATGGAAATTGAGAATGGGAAGGGAGGAGGCCTGAGCTGGATTAGAGCTGGGAGACAAAAGGAAAAAAACCAAAACAAATTAAAAAAAAATCATCCTCGCTGGGAATGGCAGAGAAATTCTGGGAATGGGAGAGAAATCCTGGGAATGGGAGAAATTCTGGGAATGGGAGAGAAATCCTGGGAATGAGAGAAATTCTGGGAATGGGAGAGAAATCCTGGGAATGGGAGAAATTCTGGGAATGGGAGAGAAATCCTGGGAATGGGAGAAATTCTGGGAATGGGAGAGAAATCCTGGGAATGGGAGAGAAATTTTGGGAATGGGAGAGAAATTCTGGGAATGGGAGAGAAATTCTGGGAATGAGAGAGAAATTTTGGGAATGGGAGAGAAATCCTGGGAATGGGAGAGAAATCCTGGGAATGGGAGAAATCGTGGGAATGGGAGAGAAATTCTGGGAATGGGAGAGAAATTTTGGGAATGGGAGAGAAATTTTGGGAATGGGAGAGAAATTTTGGGAATGGGAGAAAAATCCTGGGAATGGGAGAAATTCTGGGAATGGGAGAGAAATTCTGGGAATGGGAGAAATCACAGGAATGGAAAGATTACAGAATGGAAAAATTCTGGGAATAGCTGAAGTGCAGAATGGAAAGTGCAGAATGGAAAATTCTGAGACAGAGAAATCACAGAATGGAAAGAGTGACAGAATAGCAGAAATTAGAATGGGAGGGTGCAGAATGGAAAATCTCAGAGATAGGAGAAATTCACAGGAATGGGAGAAATTCTGGGAATGGAGAAATTCTGGGAATGGAAAATTCTGGAATGGAAGAAATCCTGGAATGGGAAATTGGAATGGGAGAAATTCATAGAATGGCAGAAATTGGGGTCAGAGAAAATTGGAATAGGAATTAAGAATGGGAAGAAAATCTGTAGAATGGAAAATTCTGGAATGGGAAAATTCTTGAGATAAATTCTACAGAATGGGAGAGAAGTGTAGAATGGAGAGAAGTGTAGAGATGGCAGAGGAAATTCTGAAGATGGGAAGAAATCCTAGAATGGAGAAATTACAGAATGGGAAAATTCACAGGAATAGGAGAAATTATAGACCATGAAGAATTCACAGAATGTGAAAATTCTGAATGTAGGAGGAATTAGAATGAGAAATAGTGGGAATGGAGGAAAATTCTGAATGGAATGCAGAATGGGAGAAATTGCAGATGGAAGTCAGAATGGAAAATTCTGGGAATGGGAGAAAATTTTACAGAATGAGGAGAAGATGGAATAGGAAATACAGACAAATCTGAATGGAAATCACCAAGGAGAATGGAAAATTCTTGGAATAAATTCACAGAATGGCAAATTACAGGAATGGGAGAAATTCTTAGAATAGGAAAATTACAGAATGGGAGAATTCTGGGATAGGAAAAGTGTGAGAATAGGAAAATCACAAGATAGCAGTCTAGAATGGAAAATGCAGAATGGAGAAAATTACAGAATGGGAAAGTACAGGGAATGGAAAATTCTGAATGGAAAATCACAGAACAAAATAGAATAGGAGAAAGTGCAGGGAGTAGAGAGAAATCGTGGGAATGGGAGAGAAATTCTGGGAATGGGAGAAATCCTGGGAATGGGAGAGAAATTCTGGGAATGAGAGAGAAATTCTGGGAATGGGAGAGAAATTTTGGGAGTGGGAGAGAAATTCTGGGAATGGGAGAAATTCTGGGAATGAGAGAGAAATTCTGGGAATGGGAGAGAAATTCTGGGAATGGGAGAGAAATTTTGGGAGTGGGAGAGAAATTCTGGGAATGGGAGAAATTCTGGGAATGGGAGAAATCCTGGGAATGGGAGAGAAATTCTGGGAATGGGAGAGAAATTCTGGGAACGGGAGAAATTCTTGGAATGGGAGAAATTCTGGGAATGGGAGAGAAATTCTGGGAATGGGAGAGAAATCCTGCTGGAAAAACTCGCAGGAGATTCCAGGGAGGAGAAATCCCTGCAGCCACTGAGCCCAAAACCAGGGATTTGGGATGCTCTGGGATTTGGGTTAAAAAAAAAATCCCATTTTTTCATGATTTCCACTCAAACTGGTGGTCAGGAATTTGGGATTCTGGCTGGGATTGAACCTGAAATGCTGGAGAAATAAATGTATTAGAGATAAAAATAAATAGATTAGAGATAAAAATAAATAGCCACACCCCATCGCCATATATATATTTATATACATCCCTGATTTATATTTATATATTTATATATTCATATATTTTCCTTCATTTATATATTTATATATTCTCTTTATATATTTATATTTATAATTATATAACATATTTATATATTATATATTTTTATTTACTAAATTTATATCTTTTATATTATATTCTTATTCTTCATATATATTTATATATTTATATGTTTATATATTTATATGTTTATATATTGTATATTATAAATAACATATATTTATATATATTGCTTATATTGTTGTATACTTCCCATATATTTATATATTATGCATTTATATATTTATATATTTATACATTGTATTTTTAGCACTTATATTTTTATTTTTATCTTATTATATCTAAACATTTATATATATATATTATCATTTATATCTTATAATATTTATATCACTTTATATCTTCTCTACTGTTTATATTATATATTTATATATTTACATATAACTATATTTATATATATTTATATATTTGCTATATTTATATATTATAAGCCATATTTGTATATTGCATTTTTATAATTTCCTATTTTCTATTTTTCATTTTTATATTTCTAGTGATTCTAATCCCAACCTATTTCTACATTCTGGGTGGAAACAACTGGATTTTGGAGAGTGGTGGAAATAAAATTCTAATTTTTTCAATTGATAAAATGATAAAAATGAAAATTTCTCCGGAATTTAAATTTTCTAGGATTTTCCAGAATTGTTTAAAATATTTCCCATTTTAAACAAAGCAATCCCAGAAATCCAGGAGGCTTTTCCACCAAATATTCCCAAATTTCCTTCATTTTTTTGAGGTAAAAAGGGAAATATTTTGCTGGAAAATGTGGGAATTGTTGAAATGTGGGAATGAGAAAATATTTAATTCCCAATTTTTTAAAAAAAATATTCATTTTCTGGGCATTGAAAACTCCTTCGATCCTCAATATTTTCCCTTTCCATCCCAAAAAAATGGGAAAAATCCCAAAAAAAGGAACTTCACTCATCCCTGTCCATCCAAGGCTGGGAAAAAAGGAAAAAATGGGAATTTGAGGAGATAAAATATTAATTTTTTAAGGGGAAATTAATTTAGGATTAATTCCTTGTGTCCATCACCTTCCAGAATCCTAAATTCTCCTTTTTTGGGGATTTTTTGGGATTTTTTGGGGGGAATGGGAATGGGAAAAGGATTGGGATGGAACTGCCAGGGAATGGGATGGAATTGGGATTTGGGAGAAAATCTTTGGGGTGAAGAAATGAGGAAAATGGGGAAAATGGGGGAAAAAAGGGAAAAAATGGGGAAAAATGGGAAAAATGGGGGAAAAATGGGGGAAAAAAGGGAAAAAATGGGGAAAAAAGGCAGAGAAACTGCGAGGGCAGGAGGGTGAGATTGGGGAAAAATGGGAAAAATGGTGAAAAAATGGGGAAAAATGGGAAAAATGGGGGAAAATGGGGAGAAACAGTGAAAAAATGGGGAAAAACGGGGGAAAAATGGGGAAAAATGGGAAAAATGGGAGAGAAACTGCGAGGGCAGGAGGGTGAGACTGGGGAGAAATCATGGGAATTTGGGAGAAAGTGGGGAAATTGGGGAGAAAATGGGGAAAAATGGGGAAAAAAAGGGAAAAATGGGGAAAAAAAGGGAAAAATGGGGAAAAAAGGGAGAGAAACTGTGAGGGCAGGAGGGTAAAAATGGGGAGAAATCATGGGAATTTGGGAAAAATGAGAGAAATGGGGAGAAAATGGGAAAAATGGGGGAGAAATGGTGAAAAATGAAGAAAAATGGAAAAAAAGGAAAAAAAAGGAAAAAGAGGGAAAATAAGAAAAACTGGAGGGAAAATGGGAAATCAGAAAAAAAGGAAGAAAAATGGGAAAAATGGAAGGAAAAAGAAAAAAAGGAAAAAATGAAGAAAAAATGGGGGAAAATCAGGGAAAAAATACAAAAAAAATGGAGGAAAAAGGGGAAAAAACCCAAAAAAAGGAAAAAAATGGGGGAAAAATGGGAGAAAACCTGGAAAAAAGGAAGAAAAATCCAGAAAAAATGGGGGAAAAAAAAGGAAAAATAGGGAAAAATAGGGAAAAATATGAAAAATGAAAAAAAAATAGGAAAAAAAATCAAGAAAAATGGGGGAAAATGGGGGAAAGGGAAAAAGAAAAAAAGAGAAAAAATGAAGAAAAAATGGGGGAAAATCAGGAAAAATAGGGAAAAAGAGGGAAAAATGGGAAAAAATACCAAGAAAAAATGGGAAAAATGGGAAAAAAAGGGGAAAATGAAGAAAAAATCAGGGAAAAAAAAAGGGAAAAGGAAAAGAGGGGAAAAAAGGAAAAATTGTGAAAAACTGAAAAAAATGGAAAGGAAAAATAAGAAAAATTGGGGAAAATGGGGAAAAGGGAAAAAGAAAAAAGGAAAAAATGAAGGAAAAATGGGGGAAAATCAGGGAAAAATTTAGGGAAAAAAAAAGGAAAAAAAAGGGGAAAAAACCCAAAAAAACAGAAAAAATGGGGGAAAAAATAGGAAAAAATGGAAAAAAAAGGAAATGGAAAAAAGAAAAATAGGAAAAATAGAAAAAAATGGGGAAAAAGAAAAAAGGAAAAGGGAAAAAATCAAGAAAAAATGGGGGAAAATCAGGAAAAAAAATAGGGAAAAAAGGGAGGAAAACGGGGAAAAAATGACCAAAGGGAAAAAAATCAGAAAAATGGGGAAAAAATGGGGGAAAAATTGGGGAGAAAATGGAGAAAAAAGGAAGAAAAATGGGGAAAAAATGGGGGAAATGGAAAAAGGAAAAAGAGGGAAAAATAGGGAAAATTTGGGGGGAAAATGGGGGAAAATGGGGGAAAGGGAAAAAGGAAAAAGGGAAAAAATGAAGGAAAAATGGGGGAAAATCAGGGAAAAATTTAGGGAAAAAAAAGGGAGGAAAACGGGGGAAAAATGACCCAAAAAAAAGGGAAAAAATGGGGGAAAAATTGGGAGAAAATGGGGAAAAAAGGAAGAAAAATGGGGAAAAAATGGGGGAAATGGAAAAAGGAAAAAGAGGGAAAAATAGGGAAAATTTGGGGGGAAAATGGGGGAAAGGGAAAAAGGAAAAAAGGAAAAAATTAAGGAAAAATGGGGGGAAAATCAGGGAAAAATCTAGGGAAAAAACAGGGAGGAAAACGGGGGGAAATGACCCAAAAAAAGGGAAAAAATGGGGGAAAAATTGGGGAAAAAAGAGGGAAGAGAGAGAAAGGAGTGAGAATAAAGCAAAGAAAAAAATTGCAGGAAGCTCGTGGCGCAGGGGGGATGGGGCCGGAGGGGGGTTGATGGCCTAATTAGCATATTCAAATCTAATTAATTTTGCATAAAGAGGGCAGGCTGGGCGTGGGAGCTGGCGGGCAGATGGCGTCTCAGGAGCAGAACCATTTTGGGGCTGCAGCCATCTTAGGGACAGGAGGAGGAGGAGGAGGAGGAGGAGGAGGAAGGAAAGGAGGAGGAAAAAGCAGGAGAAGGAGGAGGAGGAAGAGGAGGAGGAAAAGGGGAAGAAAAAATGGGAAAAGGAGGAGGAAAAGGAGGAGGAATAGAAGGAAGAGGAGGAGGAGGAGGAGAAGGAGGTGGAAGAGGAGGAAGAAAAGGATGAGGATGAGGATGAGGATGAGGATGAGGGTGAGGAAAAGGAGAAGGAAAATGAGGAGAAAAAGAAGGAGGAAGAGGAGGAGGAAAAGGGGAAGAAAAAATGGGAAAAGGAGGAGGAATAGAAGGAAGAGGAGGAGGAGGATGAGGATGAGGATGAGGACGAAGATGAAGATGAAGATGAGGAAAAGGAGAAGGAAAATGAGGAGGAAGAGGAGGAGGAAAAGGAGGGAGAGGAGGAGGAAGAGGATGAGGAAAAGGAGAAGGAGAAGGAAAATGAGGAGGAAGAGGATGAGGATGAGGAAAAGGAGGAGGAAAAGGAGGAGAAGGAGGACTAGGATGAAGAGGAGGAAGAGGAGGATAAAGAGAAGGAGGAGGAAAAAGAAAATGAGGATGAGGAGGAGAAGGAGGATGAGGAGGATGAAGAGAAGCATGAGGAGGATGAGGAGGAGAAGGAGGAAAAGGAGGAGGAAGAGGAGGAGGAGGAGGAGGAGAAAAAGAAGAAGGAGGAAGAGGAGGAGGAAGAAAAGGAAATGAGGACGAGGAAAATGAGGGTGAGGAAGAGAAAAAGAAGGAGGAGGATGAGAAGGAGGAGGAAAAGGAAAAGGAGGAAAAGGAGGAGGAAAATGAGGATGAGGAGGAAAAGGAGGAGGAAAATGAGAAGGAAAAGGAGGAGGAAAAGGAAGAGGATGAGGAGGAGAAAGAGGAGGAAGATGAGTAGGATGAAGAGAAGGAGAAGAAAGAGGAGAAGGAGGAGAAGGAAAAGGAGGAGGAAAATGGGGATGAGGAGGAGGACAAGGAGGAAGAAGAGGAAAAGGAGGAAGAGAAAAAGAAGAAGGAGGATGAGGAGGATGAAGAGAAGGAGGAGGAGGAGAAAAAGGAGGATGAGGAGGAGAATGAAGAAAAGGAGGAGGAAAAGAAGGAAAAGGAGGAGAAAGAGGAGGAGGATGATGAAGAGGATGAAGAGAAGGAAAAGGAGGAGAAAGAAGAGGAGGATGAAGAGGATGAAGAGAAGGAAAGGGAGGAGGAAAAGGAGGAAAAGGAGAAGGAAAAGGAGGATGAGGAGGAAAAGGAAGAGGAAAAGGAGGATGAGAAGGATGAAGAGGATGAGGATGAGGAGGAGGATGAGGATGAAGATGACTTTCCCACCTTGGCTCCCAAATCCAGCCCCATCCCAGCCCATCATGGCCTTGGAGGAAAAACAAGAAGGGGAGGATTGAAAGTGGGAAATGAAGGAAAAAATGTGGGAAATGAAGGGAAAATGTGGGAAATGAAGGAAAAAATGTGAGAAATGCTCAGAATTTGGGATTTTCACACCTCCCAACCTCAATTTGGGCTCCCAAATCCATCCCATGCCGACAGGACAGAGCCAATCCCAATCCCAATCCCAAGACAAATTTGGGAATTTGAGCCCCCAGGGATAAATTCAGATGAACCCACATCTCCCCACATCTCCCCAAACCCCACAAAAAGCCAAATCCACCCTTCATTTTGGGGGGAAAAAAATCCAGATTTTCTCCCTCACCTCCCTCACTTTTTATCAGGAAAAATCCCCGAAAAGCCCCGCCGGCTGCCAGGCTCACCCCGGGAGAGGTGAAACTTATTTTTCCTAATTTTTCCGACAGCTCTGCTGTCATGTGAGGGAAAATCTGGGAGCAGGGAGGACCTGGGGGGATGTGGGATTTTCTCCCTTGACTGATTCCCGAGGATGGGAGGAGATGAGGCTGCTGAGGCTGCGGGGATGGGCTGATCCCAACCTCCTGCTGGAGAGCCTGGAAGGGTTAAATCCTGGGAAAAAGGGGTTTGGGGTGGAAGTGAAAATTGTTAAATTCTGGGAAATGGGGATTGTTAAATCCTGGGAAATGGGGATTGTTAAATCCTGGGGAAAAGGGGTTTGGGATGGAAGTGGAGATTGTTAAATCCTGGGAAAAGGGAATTGTTAAATCCTGGGGAAAAGGGTTGGGATGGAAGTGGAGATTGTTAAATCCTGGGAAAAAGGGGATTGTTAAATCCTGGGGAAAAGGGTTTGGATGGAGTTGGAAATTATTAAATCCTGGGAAATGGAAATTCTTAAATCCTGGGGGAAAGGGTTTGGGTGGAAATGGGGATTGTTAAATCCCAAAGAAAAGGGTTTGGATGGAAAGGAAATTATTAAGTCCCAAGGAAAAGGGTTTGGATGGAGCTAGAATGGGTTAAATCCTGGGAAAAGGGGTTGGGATGGGGATTGTTAAATCCTGGGAAATGGAAATTCTTAAATCCTGGGGAAAAGGGTTTGGGTGGAAGTGGGAATTGTTAAATCCTGGGAAATGGGAATTGTTAAATGCTGGGAACTGGAAATTGTTAAATGCTGGGAAAAGGGTTTGGATGGAGCTAGAATGGGTTAAATCCTGGGAAAAAGGGGTTTGGGATGGAAGTGAGGAATTGTTAAATCCTGGGAAAAGGGTTGGGATGGAAGTGGAGATTGTTAAATCCTGGGAAAAAGGGGATTGTTAAATCCTGGGGAAAAGGGTTTGGATGGAGTTGGAAATTATTAAATCCTGGGAAATGGAAATTCTTAAATCCTGGGGAAAAGGGTTTGGGTGGAAGTGGGAATTGTTAAATCCTGGGAAATGGGAATTGTTAAATGCTGGGAAAAAGGGTTTGGATGGAGTTGGAAATTGTTAAATCCTGGGAAATGGGAATTGTTAAATCCTGGGGAAAAGGCTTGGGATGGAAGTGGAGATTGTTCAATTCTAGGAAAAAGGGGTTGGATGGAAATGGAAATTGTTAAATCCCAAAGAAAAGGGTTTGGATGGAAAGGAAATTATTAAATCCCAAGGAAAAGGGTTTGGATGGAACTAGAATGGGTTAAATCCTGGGAAAAGGGTTTGGGATGGAAATGGGGATTGTTAAATCCTGGGAAATGGAAATTCTTAAATCCTGGGAAAGGGGAATTGTTAAATCCTGGGGAAAAGGGTTTGGGTGGAAGTGGGGATTGTTAAATGCTGGGAAATGGGGATTATTAAATCCTGGGAAAAGGGGTTGGATGGAAGTGGGGATTGTTAAATTCCAGGGAAAAGGGTTGGGATGGAAATGGAAATTGTTAAATCCTGGGAAAAGGGGTTTGGATGGAAGTGGGGATTGTTAAATCCTGGGGGAAAGGGTTGGGATGGAAGTGGAGATTGTTCAATTCTAGGAAAAAGGGTTTGGATGGAACTAGAATGGGTTAAATCCCAAGGAAAAGGGTTTGGGTGGAAGTGGTTAAATCCTGGGAAAAAGGGGTTTGGATGGAAAGGAAATTATTAAATCCCAAAGAAAAGGGTTTGGATGGAACTAGAATGGGTTAAATCCTGGGAAAAGGGGTTGGGATGGAAATGGGAATTGTTAAATTCTGGGAAAAAGGGTTTGGATGGAAATGGAAATTGTCAAATCCCAGGAAAAAGGGAAATCCCTGCTGGAGAGAATACGCGGGGAGATTCCATATGGAAAACCCAATTCTGGCTGTCTGGGTGAGAAAAGCAGGAAAAATCCCAAATTTACCCCAGGAAAAATCCCAAACTTACCCCAGGAAAAATCCCAAACTTACCCCAGGAAAAATCCCAAACTTACCCCAGGAAAAATCCCAAACTTACCCCAGGAAAAATCCCAAACTTACCCCAGGAAAAATCCTAAATTTGCCCCAGGAAAAATCCCAAACTTACCCCAGGAAAAATCCCAAACTTACTCCAGGAAAAATCCCAAACTTACCCCAGGAAAAATCCCAAACTTACGCCATGAAAAATCCCAAACTTACGCCATGAAAAATCCCAAACTTATGCCATGAAAAATCCCAAACTTACCCCAGGAAAAATCCCAAACTTACCCCAGGAAAAATCCCAAACTTACCCCAGGAAAAATCCCAAACTTACCCCAGGAAAAATCCTAAATTTGCCCCAGGAAAAATCCCAAACTTACCCCAGGAAAAATCCTAAATTTGCTCCAGGAAAAATCTCAAACTTACCCCAGGAAAGATCCCAAACTTACCCCAGGAAAAATCCCAAACTTATGCCATGAAAAATCCCAAACTTACCCCATGAAAAATCCCAAACTTACCCCAGGAAAAATCCCAAACTTACCCAAGGAAAAATCCCAAATTTACCCCAGGAAAAATCCCAAACTTATGCCAGGAAAAATCCCAAACTTACCCCAGGAAAAATCCCAAACTTACCCCAGGAATAATCCCAAACTTACCCCAGGAAAAATCCCAAACTTACCCCAGGAAAAATCCCAAACTTATGCCATGAAAAATCCCAAACTTATGCCATGAAAAATCCCAAACTTACTCCAGGAAAAATCCCAAACTTACCCCATCCGGGCGAGGGGAGCGAAGGATCCTTGGCAAAGCAGCACCAAAATCCCGATTATCCCATGGGATTGGGGTCGGAGCAGCCTGACCCTATAAACCCCAGAGGAGATTTTTCCGAGTTCCCAAGGACAGGGAATTCCATTCCATGGGGTTTGTCCATCCGTGGATTTTTGGGGTCAGGGCGATGTGGGATTTGGGGTTTTTCCGAGGATCTTCCATCCCATCCATCCCAGATCCCGGTGAGGAATGGGGTTGGGTCGGGTGGGTTGTGCTCTGGAAAAAATGGGATGAGGGTTGGGTCAGCTTGGGAGGGGCAGTGGGACTGGAGAGCATGGTGGATCTTCTCCAGACCCTCTTGGATCACCCCAAAACCTCGTGGATCTTCTTCAAAACCCCATGGATCACCCCAAAACCCCATGGATCTTCTCCAAAACCTCTTGGATCACCCCAAAACCTCATGGATCTTCTTCGAAACCCCACAGATCACCCCAAATCTTCTTGGGTCACCCCAAAGCATCATGGATTTTCTCCAAAACCCCATGGATCTTCTTCAAAACCTCATGGATCACCCCAAAATCTCGTGGATCTTCTCCAAAACCTCATGGATCACCCCAAACCCTCTTGGATCACCCCAAAACCTCATGGATCACCCTAAAATCTCATGAATCTTCTCCAAAACCTCATGGATCATTCCAAACCCACTTGGATCATCCGAAACCATCATGGATTTTCTCCAAAACCTCATGGATCTTCTCCAGAACCTCATGGATCACCCCAAATCATCATGGATCTTCTCCAGAACCCTATGGATCACCCCAAACCATCACGGATGCTCTTCAAAACCTCGTGGATCACCCCAAACCATCACTGATCACCCCAAACCCTCATGGATCACTTAAAAAAAATTCACTGATGACTTCAAACCCTCATTGATCACTCCAAAACCTCATGGATCATCTCCAAACTCTCACTGATCACCCCAAACCATCACTGATCGCCCCAAACTCTCATTGATCACTTCAGACTCCCATTGATCACTCCAAAACCTCATGGATCTTCTCCAAACCCTCGCGGATCTTCTTCAGAACCTCATGGATCTCCTCCAAGCTCCCATTGATCACCCCAAACCATCACTGATTGCCCCAAACTCTCATTGATCACTTCCAAACCATCACTGATCACTCCAAACCATCATCGGTCACTTCAAAACATCATCGATAACTTCAAACCCTCACCGATCACCCCAAACTCTCATTGATCTCTTCAGACTCCCATTGATCACTCCAAACCCTTGTGGATCTTCTCCAAACCCTCATTGATCAGTCCAAACCATCACTGATCAACTCCAAACCATCACTGATCAACTCCAAATCATCATTGATCAACTCCAAACGATCACTGATCCTTCCCAAACCATCACTGATCACTCCAAACTCCCATTGATCACTCCCAAACCACAATGATCATCTCCAAATCATCAGAGATCTTCAAAACCTCATGGATTTTCTCCAAACTCTCATTGATCACCCCAAACCATCACTGATCATCTCCAAAACCTTGTGGATCACCTCCAAAAAATCACCGATCACTCCAAACACTCATTGATCACTCCCAAACCACAATGATCATCTCCAAACCATCGCTGATCACCCCAAACCCTCATTGATCACTCCCAAACCACAACGATCTTCTCCAGACCATCAGAGATCTTCTCCAGACCATCAGAGATCTTCTCCAAACTCTCATTGATCACCTCAAACCTTCTCAGATCAACTCCAAACCCTCATTGATCACTCCAAACCCTCACTGATCACTCCCAAACCACAATGATCATCTCCAAACCCTCACTGATCACTCCAAACTCTCATTGATCACCCCAAACCACAATGATCTTCTCCAAACTCTCATTGATCACCTCAAACCTTCTCAGATCAACTCCAAACCCTCATTGATCACTCCAAACCCTCACTGATCACCCCAAACCACAATGATCATCTCCAAACCATCGCCGATCACCCCAAACTCTCATTGCCCCAAACTGACCTTTTTGTCCCAAAAACCGCAGCAGGGGAGGCGGCAAGTCCCACAGCGCCCATATTCACCCCAAAAGATTCACCTCATGTTACCCCAAAAGATTCACCCCGTGTTACCCCAAAACATTCCCAGTGGGAACAGAACTGCAAAATATTCCTGATGGGAACAGAACCCCAAAAGATTCCCAACGGGAAGATTCACCCCAAAACACTCCCGATGAGAATGGAGCCCCAAAACATTCCTGAGGGACACATTCACCCCAAAACATTCTGAATGGGAATAGAATCCCAAAAGGTTCCCAATGGGAATAGAATCCCAAAACATTCCCTATGGGAATAGAATCCCAAAACATTCCCAATGAGAATAGAATCCCAAAAGATTGCCAATGGGAATAGAATCCCAAGAGATTCCCAATGGGAATAGAATCCCAAAAGGTTCCCAATGGGAATGGAGTCCCAAAACATTCCTGACGAGAACAGAACCCCAAAACATTCCCGATCAGAACAGATCCCCAAAACATTTCTGATGAGAATGGAGCCCCGAAACATTCCTGAGGGACACATTCACCCCAAAACTTTCCCAATGGGAACAGAACCCCAAAACATTCCCTATGGGAATAGAATCCCAAAAGATTGCCAATGGGAATAGAATCCCAAGAGATTCCCAATGGGAATAGAATCCCAAAAGGTTCCCAATGGGAATAGAGTCCCAAAACATTCCTGATGAGAACAGAACCCCAAAACATTCCTGAGGGACACATTCACCCCAAAACTTTCCCAATGGGAATGGAGCCCCAAAAGATTCTCAATGGGCACATTCACCCCAAAACATTCCCAATGGAAAGAGAACCCCAAAAGATTCCTGGCGAGAACAGAACCCCAAAACATTCCCGATGGGAACAGAGCCCCAAAATGTTCCCGATGGGAACAGAACCCCAAAAGGTTCCTGAGGGGAACTCACCCCAAAACATTCCCGAAGAGAACAGAACCCCGAAAGATTCCCAATGGGCACATTCACCCCAAAGCATTCCCAATGGGAAGAGAATCCCAAAAGATTCCTGATGGGAACAGAACCCCAAAAGATTCCCAATGGGCAGATTCACCCCAAAGTATTCCTGCCAAGAACAGAATCCCAAAAGATTCCTGATGAAAACAGAGCCCCAAAACATTCCCAACGGGAACAGAACCCCAAAACCACCCGGATTTGGGGTGGGCCGACAGCCGGGGACAGAGGGACAGTGGGGTGAGGTGACAAACACCCCGAGGGGACAGCCGGGGTGGCTCAGACACAATGGGGCCATTGTAGGGCCGCGCCGGGGGTTTGGCCCTTCCTGCCCACACACAATAGGGGCGGCGACTCGCCCTGCGCCTCCCCCCCGGATAATAGGGCCGTTTGTGCTCCGCTGGACACCGACTGTGGGGCCGGGAAGGGACAGACCCCAAAAAGGGTCAGACAGACCCCAAAAAGGGTGAGGCAGACCCCAAAAAGGGTCAGACAGACCCCAAAAAGGGTCAGGGCTGTCTGTGGGACAGATCCTAAAAAGGGTCAGACAGATCCTAAAAAGGGTCAGACAGACCCTAAAAAGGGTCAGACAGACCCTAAAAGGGGTCAGGGCTGGCATTGGCCTTGCTCTGCCCCGACAGCAATCCCGAGGTTGGGAATGGGGTTTTTCCTGGGGTCGGGAATGGGGTTTGTCCCGGGACTGGGTTTGGGGTTTTTCCAGGAGTTGGGAATGGGTTTTTTCCCGGGGCTGTAAATGGGATTTGTCCAGGCCTTGCTGGGGATTTGGGGTTTTCCAGGCCTTGCTGGGGATTTGGGGTTTTCCAGGCCTTGCTGGGGATTTGGGGTTTTCCAGGCCTTGCTGGGGATTTGGGGTTTTCCAGGCCTTGCTGGGGATTTGGGGTTTTTCAGGCCTTGCTGGGGATTTGAGGTTTTCCAGGCCTTGCTGGGGATTTGAGGTTTTCCCAGGCCTTGCTGGGGATTTGGGGTTTTTCAGGCCTTGCTGGGGATTTGGGGTTTTTCAGGCCTTGCTGGGGATTTGGGGTTTTTCTAGGCCTTGCTGGGGATTTGGGGTTTCTCCAGGCCTTGATGGGGATTTGGGATTTTCCAGGCCTTGCTGGGGATTTGGGGTTTTCCCAGGCCTTGCTGGGGATTCGGAGCAGGGCAGCCTGGTGGGGCAGAGCTCAACCCCAGCCCTGCTCCTGGGGGGTGTCCTGGGCCACCAAATGCCACCAAATTGGGGTGGCAGAGCATCCTGTCCCCCTGCATGTCCTGTCCCTGTCCCCCTCCCGGCCTTGTCTCTCTCCCTGTCCCTGTCCCTGTCCCTGTCCCTGTCCCTGTCCCTGTCCCTGTCCCTGTCCCTGTCCCTATCCTGTCCCTATCCCCCAGCCCCTTCTGTCGCTGTCCCCATTCTGTCCCTGTCACCATCCTATCCCTGTCCCCCATCCGCATCCCATCCTGTCCCTGTCCCCCTGTCCCTGTCCCCCTGCCCCTGTCCCCATCCTGGCCCTGGCCCTGTCCCCATCCTGTCCCTGTCCCCATCCTGTCCCTGTCCCCAGCCCCTCCTGTCCCCTCAGCCCCCATTCCGGGGTCAGTGGGATCAGCAGATCCTACAGGGATTAATTCCCTGTCCTGTCCCCATCCTGTCCCTATCCCAATCCCATCCTGTCCCCATCCTGTCCCTATCCCAATCCCATCCTGTCCCCATCCTGTCCCTGTCCCCCAACCCCTCCTGTCCCCATCCTGTCCCTGTCCCCAACCCCTCCTGTCCCCCAGCCACCATTCCGGGGTCAATGGGATCAGCAGATCCTACAGGGATTAATTCCGTGTTCTAGTCCCCATCTTGTCCCTGTCCCCATCCCATCCTGTCCCTATCCCTGTCCCTGTTCCCATCCTGTCCCTGTCCCCAGCCCCTCCTGTCCCCCCAGCCCCCATTCTGGGGTCAGTGAGATCAGCAGATCCTACAGGGATTAATTCCCTGTCCCTGACCCTATTCTGTCCCAATCCCGTCCCTGTCCCCATCCTGTCCCTGTCCCCCAACCCCTCCTGTCCCCATCCTGTCCCTGTCCCCAACCCCTCCTGTCCCCTCAGCCCCCATTCCGGGGTCAGTGGGATCAGCAGATCCTACAGGGATTAATTCCCTGTCCTGTCCCCATCCTGTCCCTATCCCAATCCCATCCTGTCCCTATCCCTGTCCCTGTCCCCATCTTGTCTCTATCCCATCCTGTCCCTGTCCCCATCCTGTCCCTGTCCCCATCCTGTCCCTGTCCCCAACCCCTCCTGTCCCCTCAGTCCCCATTCTGGGGTCAATAGGATCAGCAGATCCTACAGGGATTAATTCCCTGTTCCTGCCTCGTGCTGTCCTGTCCCTGTCCCTGTCCCCACCTTGTCCCTATCCCATCCTGTCCCTGTCCCCCAACCCCTCCTGTCACCTCAGCCACCATTCCGGGGTCAGTGGGATCAGCAGATCCTACAGGGATTAATTCCCTGTCCTGTCCCCATCCTGTCCCTATCCCAATCCCATCTTGTCCCTATCCCATCCTGTCCCTGTCCCCCAACCCCTCCTGTCCCCATCCTGTCCCTGTCCCCATCCTGTCCCCATCCCCAGCCCCTCCTGTCCCATTCCGGGGTCAATAGGATCAGCAGATCCTACAGGGATTAATTCCCTGTCCTGGTGCTCAGGATAATCCCAACTCCGAGCAAAAACCAGGATTAGGCAGAGCCAGACTTTAATTTTCCCCCTTTAATAAAAAATTAATTTAATTTTTTTTTTTTTACATTTTAAGAAAATTAAATTTTTTCAATTTTTAATTTGAATTAAAATTAAGTTTGAATTCAATTCCCAATCTCATGCTCCAGGATGGGAAAAAAACCAGCCCTGGAATCGTCCTGGGAAATTTCTGGGGAATTCTGTCCTGGAATTTTTTTCTGTCCTGGAATTTTTTTCTGGGAAAAACCCCAAATTCCAACCCAGCCAAGCACGTGTGGATAACATGTGATCCCATAAATTTTGTGGGAGCAAGAGCAGGGTCCTTGTGGCACCAAATCCTAAAAAAACTGGGATTATTCCCGAAAAAACCAGTTGTGGGAACTCCACGTTTATCCTGGAATTTGGCATTCTGGGGTTTGAATTGCTGAAATTTGGGGTTTTGGAATCGAGGCTGAGCTGATTCTGGGATTTTGGGATTCTGGAATTCTGAGAAATCAGAATTATGGAATTCTGAGATTCTGGAATTCTGAGAGTCTGGAAATACTTCTACTAAGTGTTCTGGAATTCTGGGATTCTGGAATTCTAGGAGTCTGGAATTCTGGAAATACTTCTATTAAAGGATTCTGGGATTCTGAAATTCTGGGATTCTAGGATTCTGGGAGTCTGGAAATATTTCTATTCAAGGATTCTGGGACTCTGGAATACTGGGATTCTGGGATTCTGGGATTCTGGGATTCTGGGATTCTGGAATTCTAGGAGTCTGGAATTCTGGAAATACTTCTATTAAAGGGTCCTGGGATTCTGGAATTCTGGGATTCTGGGATTTTAGGGGTCTGGGATTCTGGGATTCTGGAAATATTTCTATTAAAGGATTCTGCGATTCTAAAATTCTGGGATTCCAGAATTCTGGGATTCTGGGATTCTAGGATTCTGGGATTCTGGAAATACTTCTATTAAAGGATTTTGGGATTCTGGAATTCTGAAATTCTGGGATTCTGGAATTCTGGAAATTATTAAACCCTATTAAAGGGTTCTGGGATTCTGGGATTCTGGAATTCTGAAATTCTGGGATTCTGGAATTTTGGAAATACTTCTATTAAAGGATTCTGCAATTCTGGAATTCTGAAATTCTGGAATTCTGGAAATACTTCTATTAAAGGATTCTGCAATTCTGGAATTCTGAAATTCTGAAATTCTGGGATTCTGCGAATACTTATATTTAAGGAAAACACGGAATTCTCTTTCCCCAGATTTCACCCTGACAAACAACTTCTCCATGCCCTTTTAGGGTCACACCCGAGGGACATCTGCCACCCCAACCCTTCCCGAGGGGCTGAAATGGGGTCAGAACTTGGGGAAAATCCCAAATCCCATCACCCCAGCACCACCTTCATCCCACCTGTGACATTTCCAGGTGACAACAGCCACCACCCCAAAGTGACACCTCAACACCACACCCTTTTCCCCCATTTCCTACCACTTTTTAGGGTCGGGGATGGACAGCTCCACACCGACCCCAAATCCCTGGATCTATAGGGCCAAACCAGGGAGAAACCGGATGATTTTGGGGTGGCCGGCGGAGTAATTAACTCATTGGGTGAGTAATTAACTCACTGGGTGATTAATTCCCTTTAGGGCGGAGCGGAGCAGAGTGGGGAAGCATTGTCCAGCCAGCCCCGAAATGGGGTCAGAGCTTGGGGGAAATCCCAAATCCCATCACCCCAGCACCACCTTCATCCCACCGGGGTGACATTTTCAGGTGACATTTCGAGGTGACAACAGCCACCACCCCAAAGTGACACCTCAACACCACACCCTTTTCCCCCATTTCCCACCACTTTTTAGGGTCGGGGATGAACAGCTCCACACCGACCCCAAATCTCTGGATCTATAGGGTCGAGCCGGGCAGTTCCGGGGAGAAACCGGATGATTTTAGGGTGACCGGCGGAGTAATTAACTCATTGGGTGAGTAATTAACTCATTGGGTGATTAATTCCCTTTAGGGCGGAGCGGGGTGGGGAAGCATCGTCCGGTTTTAGGGATTACACCGAGCGGACAATGTCCTGTCCCTGCCAAGGGACAGCCAGGGGGGACAGGAGGTGTCTCAATTAGCGACAAGGGGTGGCGGGGCGCTCCTCGGGGGTGGCTTTAACCCTTCCGGGGACTCAGCCCTGCGGGGACAGGGGGATGTCCAGGTGTCACCTCGTCACCGCCGTGAGAAATCCGGCCTGGGTTGTTCCTTTTTCTGCTTTTTTTCCCTTTTTTCTGCCTTGTTTTCGCCTTTCCCTGCCTTGTTCTCTCCTTTTCTGCCTTTTTTCTGCCTTTTTCTTGCGTTCCCCCCTCTTTTTCCACCTTTTTCTGCCTTTTTCTGCCTTGTTCGCTCCTTTTCCTGCCTTTCCCCTCTCTTTTTCTGCCTTTTTTCTCCTTTTTCTGCCTTGTTTTCTCCTTTCCCTCCCTTTTTCTGCCTTTCCCCACCTTTTTCTGCCTTTCCCCACCTTTTTCTACCTTTTCCCCCCATTTTTCTGCCTTGTTTTCTCCTTTTCCTGCCTTCTTTCCCCTTCCTGGAGAAACCCAAAACCCAAAAAACCAGGAGGGGGAAAGCACCACAACGACCCCAAAAGGAAAGCACCACAACGACCCCAAAACCAATATGAGGAAAGCATCACAACAACCCCAAAAGCAGGATGGGGGAAGCACCAAAAACCCCAAAAGGAAAGCACCACAATGACCCCAAAACCAATATGAGGAAAGCACCACAACAACCCCAAAAGCAGGATGGGGGAAGCAACAAAACAACCCCAAAATGAACACAGGGAAAGCACCACAACGACCCCAAAATGAAGCACCACAACAACCCCAAAAGCCACGTGGGGAAAGCACCACAACAACCCCAAAAGGAAGCACCACCACAACCCCAAAACCAGGATGGGGAAAGCACCAAAAACCCCAAAACGAAAGCACCACAACGACCCCAAAGTCAGCACAGAGAAGCACCACAACTACCCATTCTGGGATTCTGGGATTTCATTCCCACCCAAAATGAAAGCACCACAATGACCCCAAAACCAGCATGGGGAAAGCACCACAACCCCAAAAGCTGCACTGGGGAAACGCCACAACAAACCCAAAAGGAAAGCACCACAACAACCCCAAAAGCCACATGGGGAAACACCACAACAACCCCAAAACCAACACAGGGGAAACACCACAACCCCAAAACGAAGCACCACAACAGCCCCGAAAGCTGCATGGGGAAAGCACCACAACAACCCCAAAATGAAACACCACAATGACCCCAAAACCAGCATGGGGACAGCACCACCAGAACCCCTAAAGGAAAGCACCACCACAATCCTAAAACCAGCACAGGGAAAACACCACCACAACCCCAAAACCAACACAAGGAAAGCACTGCAACGACCCCAAAACCAGCACAGGGAAAGCACCGCAACAACCCCAAAAGCCACACAGGGAAGCACCACCACAACCCCAAAAAGAAAGCACCACCACAACCCCAAAAGGAAAACACCACAACAAACCCAAAAGGAAAGAACCACAAAACCCCAAAACGAAGCACCACAACGACCCCAAACCCAACACAGGGAAAGAACCACAAAACCCCAAAATGAAGCACCACCACAACCCCAAAACGAAGCACCACAACAACCCCAAAAGGAAAGAACCACAAAACCCCAAAAGGAAGCACCACCACAACCCCAAAAGCCATATGAGGAAAGCACAGCAACCCCAAAACCAGCACAGGGAAAACACCACAACCCCAAAAGCCACACAGGGAAAGCACCACAAAACCCCAAAACGAAGCACCACAACAACCCCAAACCCAACACAGGGACAACACCACCACAACCCCAAAACCAGCATGAGGGAAACACCACAACAATCGCAAAACCAGGATGGGAAAAGCACCACAACAACCCCAAAACCAACACAGAGAAAGCACCACAACTACCCCAAAACAAAGCACCACCACAATCCCACAACCAACACGGGGAAAACACCACTACAACCCCAAAACCAGCATGGGGAAAGAACCGCAAAACCCCAAAATGAAGCACCACCACAACCCCAAAACCGACACAGGAAAAGCACCACCCCAACCCCAAAAGGAAAGCATTGCAACAACCCCAAAAGGAACACAGGGAAAGCACCACAAAACCCCAAAACGAAGCACCACAACAACCCCAAAACCAACACAGGGACAACACCACCACAACCCCAAAAGGAAAACACCACCCCAACCCCAAAACGAAGCGCCACAACAACCCCAAAATGAAGCACTGCAACAACCCCAAACCCAACCCAGGGACAGCACCACCCCAACCCCACAAGCACAGCACCATCACAACCCCAGAAGCCACACAGGGAAAGCACCACAAAAACCCCAAAACGAAGCACCACAACGACCCCAAAACCAACACAGGGAAAGCACCACAAAAACCCCAAAACGAAGCACCACCACAACCCCAAAAGGAAAACACTTCCACAAAACCCCAAAAGCACAGCACCACCCCAACAACCCCACAGCCTCCCGGGGGGCACAGCACCATCTCCCCGCCATCCCCTCGGGCCGATCCCCCCCGGCGGGGCGTTGGGGACACTCGGGGTCACTCGCGGTCACTCAGGCGTGAGGCCACCGCGGCAGGTTCGCGGCGCTGGCCCCACCTGGCGCGGCTCGGCGGCGAGCTCTCCCAGCTGCCATCCATTTTTAAATAAATGAATAATACATCGCCGGCGCGATAAATAAATAACGGGCGCACATTTGAACTTCGCCTCGGAGAAAATCCTTTTAGTTCAAAAGGGAGCCTCGGAAAAAGGGAGAGCGTGCATTTTGAATGGGGCTGGAGGGAGGGAGGGAGGGGAGGGGAGGGAGGGGAGGGTGAGGGGCAGGGAGAGGGAGAAATGGGAAAAGGGAGGGAGGGAGAGAGAGATGGAGAAATCTGGGTAGGGAGGGAGGGAAGGAGAAATCCGGACAGGGAGAGAAGGAGAGGAGAAACCTGGGCAGGGAGAGATGGAAGGAGAGAGGGAAGGAGGGAGAAATGTGGACAGGGAGAGAGGGAGGGAGAAAAGGAGAAATCCAGATAGGGAGAGAGGGAGAGAAGAAAGGAGAAACTCGGACAGGGAGAGAAGGAGAGATCTGGGCAGGGAGAGATGGAGGGAGGGAGAATAGGAGAAGAGGAGAAACCCGGACAGGGAGAGATGGAGGGAGAGAAGGAGAAACTCGGACAGGGAGAGAAGGAGAGATGGAGAAACTCGGACAGGGAGAGATGGAGGGAGGGAGAAGAGGAGAAGAGGAGAAGAGGAGAGGAGAAGAGGAGAAACCCGGACAGGGAGAGGAGAGAGAGGGAAAAGGAGAAACTCGGACAGGGAGAGAAGGAGAAAGCCGGACAGGGAGAGATGGAGGGAGGGAGAGATGGAGAAATCTGGACAGGGAGAGAGAGGGAAAAGGAGAAACTCGGACAGGGAGGGAGGGAGGGAGACAATGAAGGAGGGAGAAATCCAGACAGGGATAGAGAGAAAGAGGAACTCGAACAGGGAGGGAGAGAGAGAAGGAGAAATCTTGATAGGGAGAGAGGGAGGGAGAGAGGAGAAACTCAGACAGGGAGAGAGGGAAAGGAGGGAGAAATCCAGACAGGGAGAGATGGAGGGAGAAGAGGAGAAGAGGAGAAGTGGAGAAGAGGAGAGGAGAGGAGAAGAGGAGAAACCAGGACAGGGAGAGATGGAGGGAGAGAAGGAGAAACTCAGACAGGGAGAGAAGGAGAGAGGGAAAAAAGGAGAAACTCGGACAGGGAGAGAGGGAAAGAAGGAGAAATCCGGACAGGGAGGGAGGGATGGAGGGATGGAGGGAGAGAGGAGAAACAGACAGGGAGAGGAGAGAGAGAAAAAAGGAGAAACTCGGACAGGGAGGGAGGGAGGGAGACAATGAAGGAGGGAGAAATCCAGACAGGGATAGAGAGAAAGAGAAACTCGGACAGGGAGAGGAGAGGAGAAACCTGGGCAGGGAGAGAGG
This sequence comes from Lichenostomus cassidix, assembly GCF_008360975.1. Classification (NCBI taxonomy): domain Eukaryota; kingdom Metazoa; phylum Chordata; class Aves; order Passeriformes; family Meliphagidae; genus Lichenostomus; species Lichenostomus cassidix. Next base: position 2,467,402 of record NC_139508.1, on the reverse strand, counting down.
GAGGGAGAGAGGGAAGGAGGGAGAAATGTGGACAGGGAGAGAGGGAGAGAGAAATCCGGACAGGGAGAGAGGGAGAGAGAGAAAAAAGTAGAAACTCAGACAGGGAGAGAAGGAGAGAAGGAGAGAAGGAGAGAAGGAGAGAAGGAGAGAAGGAGAAACCCGGGCAGGGAGAGAGGGAGGAAGCCCGGCAGAGCTCGGGGAGGGGTGGGATGAGGGTTCCTGAGTGGAAGGAGAGAAGGAGAAACCCGGACAGGGAGAGAGGGAGGGGTGGGATGAGGATCCCTGAGCAGTGGCTTTGGTGGGGAGCAGGGCCAGGAGGGGTTGGGGGACAGGGACAGGAGGGGGACAGGGACAGGATGGGGACAGGCCCAGGATGGGGACAGGGACAAGAGGGGGACAGGGCCAGGATGGGGACAGGGCCAGGGACAGGATGGGGGACAGGGACAGGACAGGGACAGGGACAGGCCCAGGATGGGGACAGGGACAAGAGGGGGACAGGGCCAGGATGGGGACAGGGACAGGACAGGGACAGGGACAGGCCCAGGATGGGGACAGGGACAGGACAGGGACAGGCACAGGGACAGGGACAGGGACAGGGACAGGGACAGGGCCAGGATGGGGACAGGGCCAGGGACATCCCACTGGCAATGCCACCAAACGCCACAGAGCTGCGGTGGCAGAGGGTTCTGTCCCCCTGCCTGGCCCTGGCACGTGTGGCCCTGGGGACATGGATGTTCTCGGCATGGACACGTGTCCTGACCATCCAGGGATGTTTGTGCCATAAACCCACAATTCCTGATCATCCTTAAATCCACAATTCCTGACTATCCGTGGATCTCTGGGCCATAAACCCACAATCCTGACCATCCATGGATCTTTGGACCATGAATCCACAATTCCTGACCATCCCTAAATCCACAATTCCTGACCATCCATGAGCCCACAATTCCTGACCATCCAGGGATCTCTGGGCCATAAACCCACAATTCCTGACCATCCATGGACCTATGGACCATGAATCCACAATTCCTGACCATCCATGGATCTCTGGGCCACATCCTGACCATCCCCATGGATCTCTGGCCATGACCCCACAGTTCCTGACCATCCATGAACCCACAGTTCCTGACCATCCAGGGATGTCCCTGCCATGAACCCACAATTCCTGACCATCCCTAAATCCACAATTCCTGACCATCCATGAGCCCACAATTCCTGACCATCCAGGGATCTCTGGGCCATAAACCCACAATTCCTGACCATCCCCAAACCCACAATCCTGACCATCCATGGACCTTTGGACCATGAATCCACAATTCCTGACCATCTATAAACCCACAATTCCTGACCATCCCTAAATCCACAATTCCTGACTATCCAGGGATCTCTGGGCCACATCCTGACAAATCCCATGGATCTCTGGCCATGACCCCACAATTCCTGACCATCCATGACCCCACAATTCCTGACCATCCATGACCCCACAATTCCTGACTATCCATGACCCCACAATTCCTGACCATCCAGGGATGTCCCTGCCATAAATCCACAATTCCTGACCATCCCTGGATCTCTGGGCCACATCCCAAACATCCATGGACCTCTGGGCCATGCCCAGTCCAGCACATGTCCCTCAGACATGTCCCATGTGTCCTAGCCATGTCCAGCTATGTCCTAGCCATGTCCAGCTGTGTCCTAGCCATGTCCAGCAGTGTCCTAGCCATGTCCAGCCATGTCCTAACCACATCCAGCTGTGCCCTAGCCATGTCCAGCCATGTCCTAGCCATGTCCAGCTGTGTCCTAGCCAAGTCCAGCTGTGTCCTAGCCAAGTCCAGCTATGTCCTAGCCATGTCCAGCTGTGTCCTAGCATGTCCTAGCCATGTCCAGGCATGTCCTAGCCGTGTTCAGCCACATTCTAGCCATGTCCAGCCATGTCCTAGCCATGTCCAGAATGGCCAAACCCACCCCAAACCCCCAAAAATAGAAAATATTTTTGTAAACGAAGCTGTAATCTCATTTAGGAACGGGGTAATTAAAATAGGGGAGGCAATTACTTCGTTTATGAAGTTTCTTATTGGGGGATTTCGGATGAATCTTAGACACATCTTATAAATTTTAGATAAATTTTTTGGGCTTTCTTGAACATATTTTGTAAACTGGGCTGTCATCTCATTTAAGGAGCTAATTAGAAATACTTCAATTATTAAGTTTCTTTTTGGGGGATTTGGGATTAATTTTAGACACATCATATAAACTTCAGATAAATTTTTATGGGTCTTTCTTTTTGTAAACTGGGCTGTCATCTCATTTAGGGGGCTAATTAGAATTACTTCATTTGTTAAGTTTCTTATTGGAGGATTTCGGATAAATCTTATATACATCATATAAACTTTAGATAAATTTCATATTTTGTAAACTGGGCTGTCATCTCATTTAGGGGGCTAATTAGAACTACTTGATTTGTTAAGTTTCTCATTGGGGGATTTTGGATAAATCTTAGACATATCTTATAAACTTGAGATAATTTTTTTGGATTTTCCAGTTCGCAAAGCCTATAAAACTGTAAGAAATTCCCATCTCGGTGTGTTTTCACCTCAGACAAACTGTGCACCAAAAACCCAAATAAAACCCCATCTAAGGTTTTGGATAAATCTTAGACACATCTTATAAACTTCAGATAATTTTTTTGGGATTTCCCAATTCGCAAAGCCCATAAAACTGTAAGAAATTCCCATCTTGGTGTGTTTTCACCTCCGACAAACTGTGCACCAAAAACCCAACAAAACCCCATTTAAGATTTCAGAGAAAATCTTAGTTTTTTTTCAGAGAAATCTTAGACTCATCTTATAAACTTTAGATAAATTTTTTTGGATTTTCCAGTTCACAAAGCCTGTAAAATTGTAAGGGATGCACATCTTGGTGAGTTTTGAGCTCCGACGAGCCACACACCAAAAACCCAACAAAACCCCATCTAAGATTTCAGATAAATCTTAGATACATCCTACAAACTTTAGATAAATTTTATGGGATTTTTCCAATTCGCAAAGCCCATAAAACTGTAAGAAATTCCCATCTCGGTGTGTTTTCACCTCAGACAAACTGTGCACCAAAAAATCCAACAAAACCCCATCTAAGATTTCAGAGAAAATCTTAGATATTTTTCAGAGAAATCTTAGACACATCTTACAAACTTTAGATAAATTTTTGGGATTTTCCAGTTCGCAAAGCCTACAAAATTGTAAGAAATGCACATCTTGGTGAGTTTTCACCTCAGACAAACTGTGCACCAAAAAATCCAACAAAACCCCATTTAAGATTTCAGAGAAAATCTTAGATTTTTTCCAGAGAAATCTTAGACACATCTTACAAACTTTAGATAAATTTTATGGGATTTTCCAGTTTGCAAAGCCTATAAAACTGTAAGAAATTCCCATCTCGGTGTGTTTTCACCTCCGACAAACTGTGCACCAAAAACCAAACAAAATCCCATTTAAGATTTTGGATAAATCTTAGATTTTTTCCAGAGAAATCTTAGACACATCTTATAAACTTTGGATAAATTTTTTGGGATTTTCCCAATTCGCAAAGCCCATAAAACTGTAAGGGATGCACATCTTGGTGAGTTTTCACCTCCGACAAACTGTGCACCAAAAATCCAAACAAAACCCCATCTAAGGTTTTGGATAAATCTTAGACACATCTTATAAACTTTAGATAAATTTTTGGGATTTTCCAGTTCGCAAAGCCTATAAAACTGTAAGGGATGCACATCTTGGTGTGTTTTCACCTCCGACAAACTGTGCACCAAAAACCCAAACAAAACCCCATTTAAGATTTCAGATAAATCTTAGATTTTTTCCAGAGAAATCTTAGACACATCTTATAAACTTTAGATAAATTTTTTGGTATTTTTCCAATTCGCAAAACCCATAAAACTGTAAGAAATTCCCATCTCGGTGTGTTTTCACCTCCGACAAACCGCTCACCAAAAATCCAAACAAAACCCCATTTAAGATCTCGAATAAATCTTAGACACATCTTATAGACTTTAGATAAATTTTTTTGGGATTTTTCCAATTCGCAAAGCCCATAAAACTGTAAGAAATTCCCATCTCGGTGTGTTTTCACCTCCGACAAACCGCTCACCCAAAACCCCACCAACCCCCCGAGCCAAACCCCCTTTTTCCCACCCTTTTCCCACCAGCTGAGCCCCCCAGACCCCCTCCAGCTCCCATCTGCGGGGCATTCCTGCGAGCTTTCCCCCGGCGCGGCAGCTGCCACCGCCACCAGGGCCACCAGGGCCACCACGGCCACCAACCACCGCCGCGGCGACTCGTCTTGACCTTGTCGGTCAGGTGTCGGGAAGGGGGGAGGAATGGGAGGATCGGTCTAAAAAATAAAAATAAAAAAAAAAAAAATCCCAATTCCAGCCCCCAACCCACCCCCCTGGGTGTCGCCAGCCGTCGCCGGGGCGCTGGGGGAATTTTTATTTTATTTTATTTTTTTTTTAACGCGGCTCGCCCCATAATGGGGCCGGCTCGGGGGGGGAGCGAGAGAGAGGGGGGAGAAAAATTAGTGTCAGTGTGTGTTGTGCGCCTTAAACAAACCTGCGGCGGGCTTGACGTGAATGAGGGCACAGCCTGTGTATATATTAGCGCTGGGATGTGACCTCGCTGGGAGGTTTCCTTCCCTCGCCCCGCTCTTCTGGGCGTGGGAAAAAGGCCTGGGCTCTTTTCACAGCTGTTCTCGCCGCTGCACTGAGCTAATGGAGGGGCTGCCCGCCTAACCCTCCCTCCCTCCCTCCCTCTCCTCCTTTCTTTCCCCCCTCCTCGGGTTGGCTTTTCAGGCCTGGAGAGAGAGAGAGAGAGAGAAAAAAAAACCCGAGGAAAAAAAAAAAAAAGGGAGAAAAAAAAAAAGCGCTTTTCACAGCGCCTTAAAAACACACCTCATTGTTCGGCGCGCCGGGCTCGCATTGAAATGCCACTCGCAGCCCGCAGCGGCAGCGCTGGCGTGTGCGGGAATGGGGGAGAGAGGGGGTCCCCAGGGAGGGGGGGGGTTTGGTCCTAAAAGGGGTTTGGGGGGATTATTGGGGAGTTGGGGGAGTTGGGGGAGTTGGGGGTTGGGGGAATTGGGGGACTGGGGAGTTGGGGGAATTGGGAGACTGGGGGAGTTGGGGGAATTGGGGGATTGGAGGAGTTGGGGAATTGGGGGAGTTGGGGGAATTATTGGGGGAGTTGGGGGATTGGAGGAGTTGGGGGAATTGGGGAGCTGGGGGAAATTGGAGGAGTTGGGGAATTGGGGGAAATTGGGGGAAGTTGAGGGAGTTGGGGGATTGGGGAACTGGAGGAATTGTGGGGAATTGGGGGAGCTGGGGGAAATTGGGGGAATTGGGGGAGTTGGGGAAATTGGGGTATTGGGGGAATTATTGGGGGAGTTGGAGGAATTGAGGGAGTTGGGGAATTGAGGGAATTGGGGGATTGGGGGAGTTGGAGGAGTTGGAGGAGTTGGAGGAGTTGAGGGAATTGGGGAGTTGGGGGATTGGGGAGTTGGGGGATTGGGGGAGGGGGGATTGGGAATTGGGGGGAATTGGGGGATTGGGGGAACTGGGGAATTGGGGGAACTGGGGGAGTTGGGGGAGTTGGGAAATTAAGAGATTTGGGGCAATTGGGGTTGGGGAATTATTGAGGGAGTTGGGGGAATTGGGGCAGTTGGGGGAATTGAAGGAATTGGGGGAGTTAGGGAAATTGGGAGAGTTGGGAGAATTGGGGGGATTGGAGGAGTTGGGGGAGTTGGGGGAAATTGGGGGAATTGGGGAAATTGGGGGGAATTGGGGGAATTATTGGAGGAGTTGGGGGGAATTGGGGAATTGGGGGTTGTGGGTTTCTGGGCAGTTTGCTGCCCAGGATGGTTGGGTTTGGGGTTGGGGATGAGGCTGGGGATGTAGGGTTGATGTGCATGAGGGGACATGGGGTTGGTGGCGCTGCCACCCTCCTGGGTCCAGAGATGGGACCCCAAAATTCTCGTCCATGAATCCCAGCCTTGGGGATCCCAAAAATCCACTCCACTCCACACTGCAGCCATGGGGATCCCAAAAATCCTCTTTACTCCACACCACAGCCATGGGGATCCCAAAAATCCTCTTTACTCCACACTGCAGCCATGGGGATCCCAAAATTCCTCTTTACTCCACACCACAGCCGTTGGGATCCCAAAATTCCTCTTCGCCCCACACCACGGCCGTATGGATCCCAAAAATCCCTGTCAATACACCCCAGTCTGCATCCCAGACACGAGGATCCCAAAAACCCTCATCACTTCACACCTCAGCCATGTCAGCCATGGGGATCCCAAAAATCTCTAACATACCCCACTCCACACCTCAACCGTGGAGACCCCAAAAATCCACTCCACTCCACACCCCAGCAATGATGACCCCAAAAATCCACTCCACTCTACACCACAGCCATGATGACCCCAAAAATCCCCATCACTCCACACCCCAACCACGATGACCCCAAAAATCTACTCCACTCCACACCACAGCCATGATGACCCCAAAAACCCCTGTCACTCCACAACACAGCCACAATGACCCCAAAAATCCACTCCACTCCCCACCACAGCCGCAGGGACCCCAAAAATCCCCATCACTCAACACCACAGCCACAATGACCCCAAAAATCCACTCCACTCCACACCACAGCAACGATGACCCCAAAAATCCCCATCACTCCACAACCATGATGACCCCAAAAATCCACTCCACTCCACACCACAGCCATGATGACCCCAAAAACCCCTGTCACTCCACTCCACACCACAGCCACGATGACCCCAAAAATCCACTCCACAGCCACGATGACCCCAAAACCCCCCATTTGATGCTCCAGGAGCAAACATTCCCCACCAAATGAAGGAATTCCCGAGGGACAGAGAACATCACAGCTCCATCTCCCCGACCCTCCACCCCACAGCTTGTCCCAAAACCCTCCCCGAGCTGCGTGGAAATCTGGGATTTCTGGAAAACAATAACCAGCACTGCCAGGATCGGCCCTCGCCTGGTTTCCTGGGGAATTAGGGCAGGGAAAGTGTGGGCTGAGCCTTGCAGGGGTTCTTCCCATTTCCATCCCATTCCCACCTCAATCCCATTCCCATCCCCATCCCCATCCCCATCCCCATCCCCATCCCCATTCCCATCCCATTCCCACCTCAATCCCATTCCCATCCCCATCCCCATCCCCATTCCCATCCCATTCCCATTTTATTCCTGTTCCTGTTCCTGTTCCCAATCCCCATTCCCATCCCCATTCCCATCCCATCCCATCCCATCCCATCCCATTCCCATTCCCATTCCTATTTCCATCCCATTCCCAATCCCATCCCCACCCCATTCCCATCCCATTCCATCCCATCCCATTCCATTCCACCCCAATCCCATTCCCATCCCAATCCCATTCCCACCCCATTCCCATCCCATCCCCATTCCCATTCCCATTCCCACTCCATTCCCATTCCCATCCCATTCCCATCCCATTCCCATCCTATTCCTGTTCCTGTTCCTGTTCCCGTTCCCAATCCCCATTCCCATTCCCATCCCAAACATCTCCCCTCATTCCCCACATCATCGTACTTTTCATTAAAAATAAATAAAATACATTTCTGGTGGCGACAGAGGAATCCTCAAATGCTGCATCAGCACAACCCCATTATTATTGTTACTATTATTATTATCATTATTATTATTATTATTATTATTTTAAACCTCTTGGGGTTTTTTGGAGTTTTTTTGGGGGCGAGAGGTTGGGTTTTGGGGTTTTTTTGGGGCGGAGTTGTGTTTTTTTGGGGTTTTTGGGGTTTTTTTTCCCCTCCTCGATGAGGACAGCAGCTTAGGGACAGCCATGCCACCATCGGGTGGTTTTTTTGGGGTTTTTTTTGGGGTTTTATCCCCTCCTCAATGAGGACAGCAGCGACGCCATCCTTGGGTGGGTTTTTTGAGTTTTTTGGGGTTTTTTTGGGTTTTTTGGGGTTTTTATCCCCTCCTCGATGAGGACAGCAGGTTGAGGACAGCAATGCCACCCTCGGGTGGTTTTTTTTGGGTTTCTTTTGGGTTTTTTGGGGTTTTTATCCCCTCCTCATTGGAGACAGCAGCTTGGGGACAGCGCTGTCATCCTCGGGTGGTTCTTTCAGGGTTTTTTGGGGGTTTTTTTTGTTTTTTAGGGTTTTTATCCCCTCCTCAATGAGGACAGCAGGTTGAGGACAGCAATGCCACCCTCGGGTGGTTTTTTTGGGGTTTCTTTTGGGTTTTTTGGGGTTTTTATCCCCTCCTCATTGGAGACAGTAGCTTGGGGACAGTGATGTCACCCTCGGGTGGTTCTTTCAGGGTTTTTTGGGGTTTTTGGGGTTTTTTGGGGTTTTTAAGGGTTTTTATCCCCTCCCCAATGAGGACAGCAGCTTGGGGACAGCGCTGCCACCCTCGGGATGGTTTTTTTGGGGATTTTTTAGGGTTTTTTAGGGTTTTTAAGGGTTTTTATCCCCTCCCCAACGAGGACATCAGCTTGGGGACAGCAGCGCTGCCACCCTGGGGTGTTTTTTTCCCAGCTGACCTTTCCCCGCTGCCGTGATTCAGATCCTTTGTGACACCAGCGGGGACATCGCACACCTTCCCTCCTCGGCGCGGGGACATCGCCACGAGCGAGTCCCTGTCGCCGGCGATTAGGGCCGAGAAGATTTCCTCCTCCTCCTCCTCCTCCTCCTCCTCCTCCTCCTCCTCCTCCTCCCTTTCCGCATGAGCACCGGGGCTGGGAAGGATGGAATTCCATCTCCCGGCCTTGGGAACGGCGGGGAGGTGACAAGGGACGCGACGTGAGTGACCTAATTTCGGGGCCGATGTCACCCGGCTGGCTGCGCCGAGCCTTGGTCCCTCCGAGCCCCGAGGGGTTTGTCTCGGTGGAGGGAAGGGAAAAGGGATGTTCCGGAATCTTTGGGGTTTGGGGTTTGGGAAGCGAGGCCACCCCAATGTCCTGATGTCACCAGCGGCTGTCCCCAGCCCGGGCTGAGCTCCTGCTCTGCTCCTTTTCCCGATATTCCCATCACCTTCCTGCTTCCCGATATTCCCATTTTCCAGGCCTTCTGCTTCCTGATATTCTCATTTTTCCAGGTCCTGCTTCTCAATATTCCCATTTTCCTAGACCCTGCTCCTCTTGCTTCCCAATATTCCCATTTTTTCAGGCCTCCTGCTTCCTGATATTCCCATTTTCCCATCCCTGCTCCTCCTGCTTCCCAATATTCCCATTTTACCTGTCCAAGCGTCCTCCTGCTCCCTGATATTTCCATTTTTCCAGGCTTCCTCCTTCCCAATATTCCCATTTTCCCAGCCCTGCTCCTCCTGCTTCCCAATATTCCCGTTTTTCCAGGTCCTGCTTCCCAATATTCCCATTTTTTCAGGCCTCCTGCTTCCTGATATTCCCATTTTTCCAGGCTCTGCTCCTCCTGCTTCCCAATATTCCCATTTTACCTGTCCAAGCATCCTCCTGCTTCCCGATATCCCCATTTTTCCAGCCCTGCTCCTCCTCTTTCCTGATATTCCCATTTTTTCCAGGCCTCCTGCTTCCCAATATTCCCATTTTCCCAGACCCTGCTCCTCCTGCTTCCCAATATTCCCATTTTTCCAGGTCCTGCTTCCCAATATTCCCATTTTTTCAGGCCTCCTGCTTCCTGATATTCCCATTTTTCCAGGCTCTGCTCCTCCTGCTTCCCAATATTCCCATTTTTCCAGCCCTGCTCCTCCTCTTTCCTGATATTTCCATTTTTTCCAGGCCTTCTGCTTCCCAATATTCCCATTTTTCCATTCCTGCTCCTCCTGCTTCCCAATATTCCCATTTTTCCAGCCACTTTGCACTTCCCCGCCCAGCGCAGCCCCGGAGTTTCCATAGAAACACGAAGATATTAAACTGTAAATAATAATTTCTCCATTAAAAAAAAATGTAATAAAAAACCAGGGAGAGAACTCACTGCTCCAGCGTGTGGGTTTGGGAATAAACATCCCGGGATATTTATCCTAGAATCCCAAGAATCCTTGGGAACAGATCCTGACGTGCTGGAAATGGTTTTATTTCCACCCTTTGTGTCTCTAAAATTAGGAATTTTTATCGTAAATGACTTTTTTTTCCCCTCCTCCCTCACTGCTGTCAGGTTGGAAAATCATCAAATAAAATGCCAAATAGCTCCAAACTCAATTCCCACCTCCTATTCCAAATTAAAATCTGGATTTTTGTGCTTTTTGGGTGATTTTGGGGGTTTTTGGCTGATCCCCAAAGTGAGGCTCCTCTTGCCAGCCCAAATCCCTGGATTTGCTCATCCCTCCTTCTTTTTATCCCAAAAATCAGCAATCCTGAGGTCGGATCCAACAGCACCAGCCGGAAATCCCAAAAAACCCAGCCGGAAATCCCAAAATACCGAGCCAGAAATCCCAAAAAAACCGAGAGAGAAATCCCAAAAAAAAGAGCCAGAAATCCCAAAAAACTGAGCAAGAAATCCCCAAAAACCAAGCTAGAAACCCCAAAAACCTAGCCAGAAATCCCAAAAATCCAAGCCAGAAATCCCAAAAAACTGAGCCAGAAATCCCAAAAAAACTGGAGCTAGAAATCCCCAAAAACTGAGCCAGAAATCCCAAAAACCTAGCCAGAAATCCCAAAAACTGAGCCAGAAATCCCCAAAAACCTGGAGCCAGAAATCCCAGAAAACTGAGCCAGAAATCCTAAAAAAACTGGAGCCAGAAATCCCCACAAACCGAGCAAGAAATCAAAAAAAAATGAGCCAGAAATAAAAAAAAAAACCTAGCCAGAAATCCCAAAAACCTAGCCAGAAATCCCAAAAATCCAAGCCAGAAATCCCAAAAAAACCCGAGCCAGAAATCCCAAAAAAACCCGAGCCAGAAATCCCAAAAATCCAAGCCAGAAATCCCCAAAAACCGAGCAAGAAATCCCCCCCAAAAAACGAGCCAGAAATCCCAAAAACTGAGCCAGAAATCCCAAAAACCTAGCCAGAAATCCCAAAAAAACTGGAGCCAGAAATCCCAAAAAACCGAGCCAGAAATCCCAAAAATCCAAGCCAGAAATCCCAAAAAACCCGAGCCAGAAATCCCAAAAAAATGAGCCAGAAATCCCAAAAAAATGAGCCAGAAATCCCAAAAAAAACCGAGCCAGAAATCCCCAAAAACCGAGCCAGAAATCCCCAAAAACCTAGCCAGAAATCCCCAAAAACCGAGAAAGAAATCCAAAAAAATGAGCCAGAAATCCAAAAAAACCTAGCCAGAAATCCCAAAAAAATCGAGCCAGAAATCCCCAAAAAAACCGAGCCAGAAATCCCCCCCAAAAACCGAGCCAGAAATCCCAAAAAACTGAGCCAGAAATCCCAAAAAAACTGGAGCCAGAAATCCCCAAAAACCGAGCAAGAAATCCAAAAAAAAGAGCCAGAAATCTCAAAAAACCTGGAGCCAGAAATCCCAAAAACCGAGCCAGAAATCCCATAAACCAAACCTTTCCCATCCCCACGGGATTTTGGGAACATCCCGCTGTCTCCTCCTCGCCCTGCTGTGTCGATTTGGGAATCCTCAGCCCAGATCCTCTCCCAGAGCTGGGAATTGGGATGGAATTCCTGGCTCGTTCCTGATCCATCGGAGCTTGGGATGGAAATCAGGATGGAATTCCCAATTTGTTATCAATCCCGCAGCAGCGCAGGATGGAGATTCCCAGGATGGAATTCCCAGGATGGAATTCCCAGGATGGAATTCCCAGGATGGAATTCCCAGCTCATTCCCAGCTCATTCCCAGTTCATTCCCAGCTCATTCCCAGCTCATTCCTCATCCATCAGATCCTAGGATTGGAAATTCCAAACTCATTCCCAATCTATCAGCAGCCCAGGATGGAATTCCCAGGATGGAGATTCCCAGGATGGAATTCCCAACTCATTCTCAACTTGTCATCAGCCCAGGATGGAAATCAGGATGGAATTCCCAGCTCATTCCTGATCCATCAGAGACCAGGATGGAGATTCCCAGGATGGAATTCCCAACTCATTCTCAACTTGTCATCAGCCCAGGATGGAAATCAGGATGGAATTCCCAGCTCATTCCTGATCCATCAGAGACCAGGATGGAGATTCCCAGGATGGAATTCCCAACTCATTCTCAACTTGTCATCAGCCCAGGATGGAAATCAGGATGGAATTCCCAGCTCATTCCTGATCCATCAGAGCCCAAGATTGGAAATTCCCAATCCATGGCAGCTCAGGATGGAGATTCCCAGGATGGAGATTCCCAGGATGGAGATTCCCAGCTCATTCCTGATCCCTCAGCAGCCCAGAATGGAGATTCCCAGGATGGAGATTCCCTGCTCATTCCCAGCTCATTCTCAACCTGTCATCAGCCCAGGATGGAAATCAGGATGGAATTCCCAGCTCATTCCTGATCCATCAGAGACCAGGATGGAGATTCCCAGGAAGGAGATTCCCAGGATGGAATTCCCAGCTCATTCCTGATCCATCAGAGACCAGGATGGAGATTCCCAGGATGGAATTCCCAGCTCATTCCCAATCCATCAGAGCCCAGGATTGGAAATTCCAAGCTCATTCCCAACCCATGGCAACCCAGGACGGGGATTCCTAGGACTGGGAATTCCCTGCTTATTCCCAACCCATCAACAGCTCAGGACTGGAAATTCCCAGCTCGTTCTTGATCCATGGTAGTCCAGGATGGAGATTCCCAGAAATGGAGATTCCCAGCTCACTCCTGATCCCTCGGCAGCCCAGGATGGAGATTCCTAGGATGGAATTCCCAGTACACTCCCAGCTCATTCCCAGCTCATTCCCAGTTCATTCCCAGTTAATTCCCAGTACATTCCCAGCTCATTCCCAGCTCATTCCCAGTTCATTCCCAGCCCATTCCCAGCTCCAGGAATCCCCACCCCGCCCCAAAACCAGCCAGCCGAGCCCCCCGAGATCCGCCGGGATTAGGATCATCCCAGCCGGAAAACCCACCGGGATTAGGATCATCCCAGCCGAAAAATCCGCCGGGATTAGGATTATCCCAGATGGAAAATCCACCAGGGTTAGGATTATCCCAGCCGGAAAACCCACCGGGATTAGGATCATCCCAGCTGGAAAATCCACCAGGATTAGGATCATCCCAGCTGGAAAACCCGCCAGGGTTAGGATTTTCCCAGATGGAAAACCCGCCTGGATTAGGATCATCCCAGATGGAAAACCCACCAGGGTTAGGATTTTCCCAGATGGAAAACCCGCCTGGATTAGGATCATCCCAGATGGAAAACCCACCAGGATTAGGATCATCCCAGATGGAAAACCCGCCTGGATTAGGATCATCCCAACTGGAAAACCCACCGGGATTAGGATTATCCCAGATGGAAAACCCGCCAGGGTTAGGATCATCCCAGCTGGAAAACCAGCCGGGATTAGGATCATCCCAGCTGGAAAACCCGCCAGGATTAGGATCATCCCAACTGGAAAACCCACCGGGATTAGGATCATCCCAGTTGGAAAATCCATCGGGAGCAGGGCTGAGGTTTAGGGCCGAACAGGAATGGGGAGAGCGATGGGATTAAAAAGGAAATAATGACAATTCCTCCAGCCCGGCCGGGAAATGAGACAGGAATTAACTGTCAGGATTGTCCTGCAATTCCCAATCCCGCAGGGACACCGAGGTGACATGGCCAGGGTGACAATGGCAGTGCCACCCCCTGGCTGTCCCCAAAGGGATCTGTCCCAAATCCAGAAACCCCAAAATCGCAGCGGTTTGCCCTTTCCTATAATATTTTGCTTCCCGGAAAAACCCTGAAGTACTCGGCGCTGGGGGAATAAAATATTGAAAAAAATATGAAATAAATAAATAAATAAATAAAATGCAAACATTGAAATAAAAAATAAATTTTGAAAAAAAAAATGAAAATAAGGAGTGAAAATAAAAATTCGAATTAAAAATTCAAACGAGAAAATGAGAAAATTGAAATGAAAAAAATTCAACTTAAAAAATGAAAATAAAAATTTAAATTAAAAAATCAAAATTAGAAAATGAGAAAATTCAAATGAGAAAATTCCAATGAGAAAATATTCAAATTTAAAAATTCAAATTAGAAAATTTAAATGGGAAAAAATTAAAATTTAAAAATTAAAATTTTAAAAAAATTTTAAAAAATTAAAATTAAAAAAAAATAAAATGAAAAAAAATTAATTAAAAATTAAAAACTTCGCCTGCAAAAAAAGGCACCGAGGCCTGGAATAAACCCTGAAACGCTCCTTTTTCTCTCGCCTGGCGTTGCTCACCCTGCAATTGGCTGCTTCCCCTGCAAGAGATTCCGTTGCTATGAGACCAAGTTTGCTTTTTAACGAACCCCAGAAAATTAATGGGAATCATTCGGCAGCGAAAGTCCTGAACGTGGAACCTATTTTGGGAAATTCCTGCGAAATGCTTTCGCGAGTCGTCAGGAGGGAGGAGAAGATTCCTGGAGCTGGAGCTGGAGCTGATCCCGGCGGGAATTTGGGGGTTTTTTGGGATCGGGAGTGGGAGAGGTGAGGGCAGGATGGATTTTTGGGGACAGGGTCACCTCTGGGCCACCTCGGGGCCACCTCCTGCTTGTCCCCAGCTGTCCCCAGCCGGCTGGAATGCTTCGAGAAATTCCAGAATTTCCCCCAAATCCTCCCCAAATTCCCAGATTTTGGGGATGGGAGAAGGGATGGAGCGTGGAAATGGTGAATCCTAAAATCCCTTTGGAGCAGCTCGGGGAAGAGCTGAGGAATCAGGGAAGGTTTTCCTGGAAAAAAACTGAATCCCTGGAAAAAGCTGAATCCCAAATATTTCTTTGGGATCAAGAATCAGGGAAGGTTTTCCCTGTCCTTCCAGCCCCTCAGGGTGGAATCAATTCCAGGAAAAATCCCAAATATTTATTTGGGATCACGGAATGTTTTCCCTGCCCTTCCAGCCCCTCGGGGTGGAATCAATCCCTGGAAAAATCCTAAATATTTCTTTGGGATCAGGGAAGGTTTTCCCTGCCCTTCCAACCCCTCAGGGTGGAATCCATCCCTGGAAAAATCCCAAATATTTCTTTGGGATCAAGGTGACAATCCGGATGCAGCTCGGTGTTTTCAACCCCAATCAGGACCTTCCCGACCCCAAATCCATGTGGGATTTCTCCATGGGGCACAGAGGACATTTCCTCTTTATCCCACAGCACAGTTTGGGATTTCCAGGAGGCTTTCCCTGCTTTTTCCCACCCCATAAACCCCAAATCCTCCCTGCCCCGGGAAATCCAGTCCTGGGGGTGCCAGGAATTCAGGATTGGGATCTGGGATTGGGAATTTGCTCCTCTCCTGGCTGAACCTGTTGGTGGGGAGGGAATTTGACCCCAAAATTCCCCCAGGAGGAGGAGGAGAGACAATCCTGATTGGAAATTGGGATGTGTGCATGATCCCAAAATGTTCTCAGCACAGGAATTGTCCCTTATCCCAAAATGTTCTCAGCACAGCAATTTTCCCTGATCCCAAAATGTTCTCAGCACATGGATTTGTCCATGATCCCAAAAATGCCTTCAGCACATGGATTGGTCCCTGATCCCAAAATGTTTTGAGCACAGCAATTGTCCATGGTCCCAAAACGTTTCTAGCACATGGATTTGTCCATGATCCCAAAATGTTTTAAGCACATGGATTTGTCCCTGATCCCAAAACGTTCTCAGCACAGGAATTGTCCATGATCCCAAAACGTTTCTAGTACATGGATTTGTCCCTGATCCCAAAATATTTTGATCACAACAATTGTCCCTGATCCCAAAATGTTCTCAGCACAACAATTGTCCCTGATCCCAAAATGTTCTCAGTACATGGATTTGTCCATGATCCCAAAAACGCCTTCAGCACATGGAGTTGTCCATGATCCCAAAATGTTTCTAGCACAGGAATTGTCCATGATCCCAAAAAGGTCTTCAGTACGTGGAATTGTCCCTGATCCCAAAATGTTCTCAGCACAGGAATTGTCCCTCATCCCAAAGTATTTTGATCACAGCAATTGTCCCTGATCCCAAAATGTTCTCAGCACATGGATTTGTCCCTGATCCTAAAATGTTTCTAGCACAGGAATTGTCCCTGATCCCAAAAATGCCTTCAGCACAGGAATTGTCCATCATCCCAATGTTCTCAGTACAGGAATTGTCCCTGATCCCAAAAACGACTCCAGCACATGGATTTCCCTGGATCCTCCCCACTTCCCGCTCCCAACAGGACACTGAGGGCCTTCCCTCCACGCCAAACCCCAAACCACCACCTGGAAACACCATCCTGACATTCCCGGGAATATTTGGGGTCAAATCCACATTTGGGGTCACCTCTTAGGGTCGCTTTCCCTTCTCCCATCCACTGAACCAACCGGGAATTCCCACGGGGCAACCCCAAATCCCTCACTCCGCAGGGATCCCCGAGCACGGATGGGAAAAGGGAACGAAATCCCAAATCCCGGAAAACCCTCCGACCATCCCAAATCCTTCTCTGGGAAGAACAAAGCTGCGATCTCCCCGCTGATGCAGAGGAAGCGACAAGCGGCGATGATTTATTTCCCTTCCCCGGCAGACAAATCGGCCTCGGCGGCTGGGTTTGGGCTAAATTACAATTTGCATGCGGTAATATATTTGAGCAACTTTCCCTTCCACTTCGTTATAAACCAGCGTTTCTCTCGGGGGGTTTGATTTCGGAGTTTCATTTATCTCCGCGTTTTAATTGTCGGGGTGGAAATTAAAAACCGCGGCGGCAAAAAAAAAAAATTAAAAAGAAAAAAAAAGGGGGAAATTAATAAAATAAAAGCTCCGGGGTTGGAGGTTGGGAGAGAAATCATCACCCTGGTGGAGACGCCAGATCTGGGCCTCGGTAAAAAAACCACGAAAGGCAAAATTCCCGAAATTCCCGCTGGGTTTGGCTTCCCCGGAGGATAGCGAGGAGGTTTTTACAT
This sequence comes from Lichenostomus cassidix, assembly GCF_008360975.1. NCBI lineage: Eukaryota > Metazoa > Chordata > Aves > Passeriformes > Meliphagidae > Lichenostomus > Lichenostomus cassidix. The sequence goes on along the minus strand of NC_139508.1, from coordinate 2,450,393 downwards.
TCGGTTCTCTAGCTTTATGATATCACATACACTCATACAGCTAGATAACCAAAGAGAAAAACCCACCCAGGTCTCTGGGCCGCACGGAGCCTCGGCCGCTGCCCCGAGCGGGGGACACCGGAGCGCTCCCGGTGCCGGGGAACCCCGGAGAGGCTCCGGTGGCTTGGAATGCAGCGAAAAGACCCCCGGGGTGTTCCCTGAAAGGATCCCGAGGCTAAAGTGGGTGTCACAGGGCAGGGTGTGACCCTAAAATCCATCCCCGCGCAGGCCCCGAACTGCCCCAAAGCCGGCCCGGAGCTCGCTGTTAATTGATAATTATCGGCAATTATCGGCACGGAACTGCTGAGTCACGAAAGTGGTTGGGGAAGGGGCTGAAAATGTCCCTCCGGGGGTTTCCCACCGCGCTCTGCTCCTCTTCCTCCCCTTCCTCCCGCAGCCATCCTCTCCCGGCAAACCCGGCAGCGATCCCGCACCTCCTGCGGGGCCGAGCCGGGAATTCCCCCGCGGGGGTCACCGTGAAACCCCCCGGATGGCCCTGTCCCCACCGGGATGGCTCTGTCGCCACCGGGATGGCTCTGTCCCCACCGGGATGGCACTGTCCCCACCGGGATGGTCCTGTCCCCACCGGGATGGCTCTGTCCCCACCGGGATGGCACTGTCCCCACCGGGATGGCCATGTCGCCACCGGGATGGCCGTGTCCCCACCGGTACTCTGCGCCCCGGACACCGGCTAGGCTGCTCCCGGTGCTCGGAGAGAAACTCCGGTGCCCACCGGGAGGCGGGGAGAGGACCGGAGAGTCCCGGACAGGTCCCGGGAAGGCTCCCGGTGCGGCGGTACCTGCTGATCCCGCCGGGGTCCGAGCTGCCCGCGGTCACCGTCGGCTCCCGGTCGCCGCATCCTTGCCAGGCTGGCGGGGAGCGGAGGAGGATCAGCCGGGAATGGGATGGGATTTTGGGACAATGGGGTGGGATTGGGGATGGGGATGGAACCCCCGTCCGGTGCCTCCGCCGCCGCCGCTGCCGGTGCCTCTCCCGCCGCCCGGCGCCTCCGGGACTTGCCTCTAAAGTTGAGGCAGAGTCGGCGGGGCTGGCTGGCTGGAGGGCGGGGGAGGGCGGGAGGAGGGACGGGGACAAAGCCCGAGCGGCGGGGCTGGGACAGCCCGGGGCAGGGGTCACCCCCTCGGGGGGGCAGCGCCATTCGCCACGGCCGCCGCCGCCGCCGTCCCCGGGGGCTGCTCCGTCTGCTCGGCCCGAGCTCCCCCCCGGCGCAGCCTCCCGCCGCAGCCGGCCCGCCCCGTCGGTGCCCCGGGGGTAACCCCGCTCGGTGCCGCCCCCCGGGCCAGGCTGGGGCTGAAACCCCCCGAGCCCGGGGAGGAGCGGCCGGGGGGGTGTGGGGCTGCCGGGCCCGTCCCTCCCGTCGGGACTGCGCTCACGGGAAATTTGGGAGATGCTCAGAAGTCAATCAGGGCTCGAACCCCGCCTGGCCCGGGGGGAACGGGGAGTCCCGGGCTCGGTGTGGGAGAACCCCCCTGGCCCGGGACAAAGCGCGGCGGCGGCTCGGAGGGGCTAAGGGCCAAGGGCCGGCTCCACGTCCCCCCCGTGCGGCCACCCGGGGCCGGTCCGGCCGGCGCTGTCCGGTGCGGGGTGCCGCTCGGCTCTGCCGGTGACACCGGGGCAGCACCGGCCGGGGCGGAGGGCACGGCGGCCTCTCCTCGGCACCCACCGGGGGCACGGCCGTGACCTCCGCCCGTTCGGGGCACACCGGAGCACACGCGGTGTCCATCTCAGCCCCGGTGCATCGCTCACACCGAGGGTCAGTCTCTCCCCGGTGTCCGCGCTGACCCGCACACGCACCGGGAGAACCCACAGCCACGCAGGACCCCCGGTTATCCCCCCCGGTTATCCCCCCGGTTATCCCCCCCGGTTATCCCCCCCGGTTCTCCTCACGGCCCCGGCCTGGCCCACCCGGGCTCCTCAGCCCTACCGGGGCCTCCTCACGGCCCCTCGCTCCGGTGAAACGGCGGAAAACGAAACAAGCTGGCCCAGCCGCGGGCACAGCGGCCAGCCGGTGCTCCGGCCGTGGGCAGCGCCGGGCCTACCGAGCGTCCAGCGGGCACCGGGAGCGGCGGGAGGGGATGCCCGGCTGGCGCTGCCGGTGCTGCGATTTGGGGAATGAGGCACAGATCCCACACCGCCCTTGGATAGATCCACACACCTATATGGCGGGAACCTATAGAATCTATAGGATACCCGCGCTGGAAGCACGGCGCAGCCTGCCCAGATGCCAACCCGCCGGCACCGGGAGCTCCCCGGGAGCAACGGGGCTTTCTGCCCCCAACCGATTATCTCCAGGTCTTGTCCGGAGCCCCCCGAACTGCCAGCATCGCCGGGAACGAGCGGAGCCTCCTCCCGCCGCCACCGGGCACCGGGAACCGGGCACGGGCCCCGCCGCTCTCCGTGGTGCTGAACGGCGGCCGCGCCGCTCCCCGGGGCCGTGCGGGGTCGTGCCTCCTCCGTCCTCCTCCCACCGAGCGGCCGCTAATTGATTCTCATCATTAGCGCTGTTAATTATCACCGTTCTCCTCCCCGCCGCTCCGGTGCTCCGCGCCGAGAGAGGGGACACGGTGCCAGCGCGGCCACCGGTTGCCAAATTCCCGGCTCGTCGCCCCGCACGGCCCCGCTGGCCTCTGCCCTCCGTCCTCCCCACGCTGCGCACCCCGCGTGGGCCGAGCCGCCGCCGTTACCTCCGCATCGGGCACCGAATTGCTCCCTGCCCGCCCCGGTGGGCTCGGCCCCGCTGCCGTCCACACCGCCCGGGCACCGCCGGTACCGTCCCCGCTCCTCCGGGGGTCCCGGTGGCTGTCCGGGGCTCTCTGCCGCTTTTTGCCCGAAGGGTGAAACCCCAACAACGAGCGCGGCCCCGCAGCTCCGCCGAGGCAACGAACGAGAGCGGCGGAGCATCGCCGCCGTACCGAGAGCTCGCTGCGGCCCGGGCCCGGCTCCGGGAGGAGCGGCTGCGGGCACCGAGGAGCCCCTGGCAGCACCACCATCCCCTCCGGTGCCGCTCCCGCCGCCCGGGGAGCCGGTGGCACCGCGCAGGGCCAGGCCGGGCCCGGTTCGCCCCGCCGCTCGCCGGTGCCCGCTGCCCGCGGCTCGCCGTGCCCGAGCGGCGCGGGGGGAGTTGGCATCGCCGAGCCGGGAGAAGCTGCCGCCCCACGCGTGTCCTCGGCGGGGGCTGCACGGGGCCCGCCCGGGCCCGTTCCTCCCACCACTTACCAGCTGGCCGCCCGCCTGTCCCCGCCGCCCCGGCGGCTGCGGGCTCTGCACCGGCCCGGCGGCTCCGGTAGCCCCTTTTCCCCCGGCCTAGCCCCCCGTGTGAATCAAATACCTTCACTACAGCAGCCATGTTGGGCTCCGGTGCGAGCACGGCCCTCGCCGCACCAACCGGCGGCCGCCTCGGCGGGAGGCTCGGCGCACCCCGCTTCCCCCCGGAGCACCGGAGCACCGGGCAGCCCCGCCGCCCGCCGGGCTGTGTCCCACCTCACCGAGCGATGCCGCCGGGGATGCTCGCCGCCAGCCCGGGGAAGTTGCCACCGTTCCCGGTAACTGCGTGTGGCGCACCTGCCCCGCATCCCTCCGGTGCTACCGGCCGCATCCCGGTGCTGCCGCTCGGGGAGAGCCCGCCGTTACCTCCGCCTGGCCCGCTGTCCGGTGCCCGCCGCGCCTCCCGGCCGAGCCCACCTGGGGAGAGGGAAAAGAGAGAAGGTGCGTCAGGACGAACCGCCGCCATCGCTCCAACTTGGAGCAACTTTCCCGGCGAGGCCGGCGGCGGGGGAGGGGGGTGGGCGGCGCTGGACCCCGTGCCCGGTCAACCGGGGCCGCTGCGGCCGGCGGGCAGGGCGTGGGGCGCGCCACGGCCGGTGGGTTCCGCTGGGGACACGCAGGGCCGAGCAGGGACACGGCCTCTGCTGCAGGGGGACACGCTGGGTTGGGGGCGACCCCGCACCTGGCCGTCTGTCTGTCTGTCTGTCTGTCTGTCTGCCTGCCCGCTGCTCCGGGCACCGGAGCTTCCCACCGGGCAACCCCCGCCGCTCCCCGGGCACCGGAGCCTCCCCAAACTGCGTTTTTCCCGCTGTTTATTTCCCTCCCCTCTTTTTTCTTTCCCTCTTTTATTTCCCCCTTTTTTACCATTTTCTTTTCCCTCCCCGATTTTTCTTTTTTTTTTTTAATTTTTCCCCTTTAATTTTTTTTTCTCCCCCTCCTCGTTCGACTCCGAGGTCGCTGGGAATTATTTTTGCGTTTTAAACCACAACGACTCGTTTTTCCCTCCACGTCGCTTCGCAGCTTCGATTTAACCAGCACGGGAGAGGCGGGGGAGCGACCCCAAGGAAAAATCATCCCCAAACCGCCAGGAAAATCCCCCCGAATTCCTGCCCGGCTGGAAATATCGATGCGAGGGAAAAACGACAGATCTGACGGGTTTTAATAATTTCCTTCCCGCTGTCACCCAAAGGTGTTGTGGCAACAAAGAGCGGGATGGCATTTGACTCTCGTATTTTTTGGCCTGTTCCGTGGCCAAAAAAATAAAATATTTCCGCCGAACGCTTAGCCAAGGATTGATCCGCCCCAAAACCATCACATCGTGACCTACAAAGCGCTCCCGAGGAAAATCTGATTTCCCATTTCTCTCCCCCCTCCCGCCGCCGCTGCTGAGAACGAGCGGCGCCCGCCGAACCTGCGGGCTGGGAGAGCGACTGGGAACCACACAACCATTCCCAGTCCAAACTGGGAGCCCAGCTGGGTTTTTTTTTAAATTCCGAGAATTCCCAGCTGGTGGAATTCCCCGCCGTGCCTGCTCGGGCAGAGCCGGGCACAGGAGAACCCCCAAAATACTTTTTTTTTTAAAAGGGGAAAATACTCCTAAACCAAGAGAATTAATTATTTTTTCCTTCCTTTCCCCAGAAATGCCGAATTCAACCCCGGCCCTTTGGGTGGGGATTTTATTTAATTTTTTTTCCCCTCTTGCATTATTATAATTATATTTTTTTTTTCCAACCTCGCAGAGCTGGAAGGAGATGCAACGAGATGCCCACACACCACCCCAACCTCACACAGCAACCCCCTAAAACCCCTTTCTCCCTGCTATCCTATTTATTTTTTTTTTTTAAACCCCAAATCCCACCCAGGAAAAAATTAAAAAACAGCTGCGCACAGCGCAACTTCACTCCTGCAGCCCCTTACCTCGGGCACCGGGCAGGGCAGGGCAGCCTCTCCGCCCGGCCCGGCGGCTATAAACCCCTCGGATGGCTTTTGTGAGTTTGCCGGAGTTTCCCCGGGCTGTCCCCTTTTGTGTCCCATTGCCATCTAGAGGCCCCGATTAATTAATTTCACACCGCAGCTCGGGGAGAAAATTTTCCCACAAAAACGAGCGGCCGACGGACGATGTGAAAACTCCAAAGAAAAGGAGTCAACATCAAGTTCAACAGCATGCGGGGGGAAAAAGGCCTATTTCCATCACAATCGCGTCTGAGCGGGGGCCGGGCGGGGGGCGGCGGGCTGAAGCCCCCCGCGCCCCCTCCGCGCGTTCCCAGGCTCGGAACAATCGCGCTCTGTTTGCCTCGCACATGCCGGCGTTTGGGCACGGAGGCTGCCTTGGGATAACAGGAATAATGAGGGACGGGTGGTGGGAAAAGGGGGGAGAGAGGAGCCGAGCGCACCTGGCCGCTGCCCGGTACCGACCTGTTGAGCTCACCGGAGTTGGCGGGAGAGCCGCCGCGGGGACAGGGACAAGCCGGGACCCCCAAAGCGGGGAGGGGAGACCCCCGGGAGAGCGGTGGGGACACTTTGGGCTAAGTTTGGTGTGTCGCCGCCAGCCGCGGCCGCGCGGTTTTTCCCACAGCCCCCCGGGGGGAACGGGGGGTCCCGGGGGAGCGGGGGGTGAGGGTCCCGGCGGAGCGGGGGGTGGCCGAGGCGGTGGTGGACGTGTCCTGCAACCCAAGCAGCTCGGCTCCGCCGGGCATTGTCCCCACGGAGCCCGTGGCCATTGTTCCCGGCGCTGCGGGAGCCGGAGGGAGGGCAGCTTTCCACGCCTCGTCCCCCCCACCCCCGACCCCCGGCTCCTCACCTCACCCCCACCCCGACACTCACCGGGACCCTAACCGGGGCTGGGGGGGCGGGCGGAGAGCACCCCACCCACCCTAAAAACAAATAATAATAAAATAAATCTATAAAATATAAAGCGAGGGAAGGCGAGGCGCGGCGTCCCCCCTGGCAGACTTCCTCCAAGTTGGGAGAAACGGGCGGGGGGAGCCGAGCGGCCGCCGGTGACCGGCCAGCCCTGCCCTCCGGTAACACCGGCAGCACCGGAGTTCAGTGCGGGGCAGGGCGGGGGAAAAAACGGCGGAGGGTGAAAAGGGAAGCGGGGGGCGAATTATTTACCTCCCTCCGCACCTCCGCGTCCGTTACTGACTTAGGAGCCGCCGGGACACCGTGGGGCTGGGGGGTGAGCGGCGCCGGTAACGGGCAGCGCGCCGAGCCCCGGGGGCCATCCAGCCGCCCGCGGAGAGCACCGGCGGGGCTGCGGGCAGAGGAGCTCCCCGCCATCACTCCGCCGTTACGTGGGGTTAACCGGGGAACGTCTGCCCGCGGCTTCAACGCCGCCAAACCCCCCGGGAGCACCGGGCAGCCCCGGGCCGCCGCCAGCACCGGGGGATGGGGATGGGGAACACCGGATTGGATATTCCGCCCAAACATCCATTTTGTCCCTTTTGGAAATGGAGATTGGGAGAGAGAGAGAGAGAGAGAGAGAGAGGAGGGAAAAATGCGTCTTTTTTTTTTTTTCCTCCCTACCCTCGCTTTCTCCATATTTTTTACTACGTAAGGAATGACGTGCTCGCGTCGGGAGCGGGATAGGTTAGCCCGGAGCTTGGAAAAGGGCGGGGAGGGGGGAAAAACCGGGCTGAGGGAGGGGGGCGCGGGGGCGTGGGGGGGAGGCGAACCTAAAAATAACGAGGGTTTTATTCTTCGGGAGAAAAAAAAAATAGATATTATTATAATAATAATAATAATAACAGCGATCCAGCTGACCCAGCCGGTGCGGCCCTGCAGCTCTGCGTCCACACCGCGCCTTCTCCCGGGGATCCTCGGGATTTGGGGAGCCCCGTGGGGTGCGGAGGGTGGGTTTGGGGGTCTTCCTGACCCTTTTCCCCCCTCCCGGGGCTGCGGGGAAAGATCTCGCCGCTCCTCGGCCGCTGCGGGGTTATGGCGAGGAAATAAAGCAGAAATTGGCTGTTTTTATTTAATTCAACCCCAAAATCCCACCGCTGCTCCGCGGGTTAACACCTCCGAGCCCCCGGGAATTCATCCCCACCTCCCCTCGCTCCTCCGGGAGCACCGGGAGAATTTGGGGAGCGCAAAAAAACCGGGGGGGCTCCGCGCGGCCCAAATTTTTTTTTTTTTTTGAGCCCCAAATTCGGTCCCGGAGAGGAGAGGACATCACCGGACAGCCAAGCCCCGGTAGATCCCGAGTCACCGAGCGGGACCGGAGAGGGTCAGGCCTGGTTGAAGCCCCCGGAGCCACCGGGATGCGCTGCCGCCGCCGCCGAACCGGCACCGGTACCGGTGTCACCCCAGTGCCTCCCCGGTGCCTCATCCAGAGCCCTCCCCGCACCGGGAACGGGCAGCCCGCCGTCCGGTGCTACCGGAGAGGCCGCGGGCTCTCGGCTCTGCCCCTAATGAGCTCCGCTTATGCATTTCCTCATTAACGAATATTTCCCGCCGCCGAGCTGGGCGACACCGGGACGCTCGCCTCCGGTCACCGACCGCCCGTCCCGTCCCACCGGGGCTTCCCGGGGGTTCGGCAGGGCCCTGCCAGCCCCGACAGCGGCAGGAGGCCCGGAAATTTGGGAAAAACCTCGGGGTATTGGGTGCGCCCCCCGCCCTCGGTAACAGTGAGACCCCCGGCTCGCCCCGGTGGTTTTCCCCGGTAAAACGGGCTTGGGCAGGCCCGGCTGGTCCAGCCGCCCGGTACCGGCGGGCCCGGTGGTCCTTCACCCCCGACGGCGGGGATTTAGGGGAGTTGGGTGGCGTATTTGGGCTGGGCGGTGGAGTTTTGATCAAAAATTCATCGCCAGGCGCTCGGCGCGGCGCCATGAATATTTCAGCGCGTTTTGCAAAACAACACGGTGGCGGTTCGGGGAGGATGCGCCCAGGGGAGGAAGTCCCTGGTGTCCCTCTCGGTCCCCGGTGGAGGCGGCGGGGACACCGGGAGGCACCGGTAACCTCCGTTCCGGCGGTGCTGCCCCGTGAAACGGCGCCCGGGTGGCGCGGGTGGCCCTGTGAGTGACACTGCCACCGGTGCGAGTGTCCCCAGCCTGCCCGCGGTCACGCGTGGCCGTGGGGGTCCGAGGGGTCCCACCTTCCCCGCGGTCACTGTGTCCCCGCAGAGCTGAGGGGTGGGGACACCACGGGGACACCTCATCACCACCCGGGATGTCCCCTCCGCAGGCGACATCGCCACCCCGAGCCATCCCATTGCTCCCCACAGCCCTGAGCAGGGAATGACCCCCAAAACCACCCTGCCCGAGGAGCCCCCAGCCCCAAATCGGGGTGCTGAGCCCCCCAGCTCTTCCCCCCCGCGACAGCAGCGGCGACAGAGGCGACAGCTCCGGGCGGAGACAAAGCCGCGGCGGCTCGGCTGGAGCTCAGCGACCCCCGGAGCGGCTCAGCGCCCCAGTTTGGGCCTGCAGGGAACTGGGATGGACTGGGACAGACCCGGGAAGGCGACATGGAGCGCCAGGGGTGGCCAGGGTGGGGGACACGGCAGCTCCGTGTCACCCCGGGTGTCACCTTTGGGGTCGGTGGCACTTTTGGGGTTGGTTACACCTTTGGGGTCGGTTACACCTTTGGGGTCGGTTACACCTCTGGGGTCGATGCCACCTTTGGGGACAGCGCCACGGCGCCATCCCACCCTGTCCCCCGCGCTGGGGACACCCGGCGGGAAAGCAGCGACACGAGGCTGGGGACAGAGCGACAGCGAGGCCACAGCGGGGTTTGGGGACACCGCAGGACACCCGCAGTTTGGGACCTGTCGCCACGGGCTGCACTGGACCTGCAGCGGGGTTGGGATGTGAAGCTCCGGTTGTCCCTCCGGTGCCCTCCCGGTGTCGCCGGCCGCCCCGCTGTCCCCGCGGTGGGGTGAGACCCCCCAAGCCCACCCCGGCAGCCCCCCAGCCCCTCCCCGGGGCTCACCTCGCCCTGACACCTCCCGGCGCTCCTTCCATGCCAGCGGGTTGCCATAGCAAATCGAAATCCTACAAACAAAACCAGGGGGAGAGAGAGGGGAGAGAAAAAAAAAAGGAAAAAAAAAAAAAAAAAAGGCTGATTAGCATATATTCAAATGAGCCGTGCCATAATGCAAACCATAAATCACGCCGCTATTCAATCAGCCGCTCTCACCCCAACCCCCTTTTCTCTCTCACCGGGTGGTTGTCATCCTAAAAAAACCCTTCCCGGTCCCAAAGGTGGCCCTGGAGGGGACATGTCACCCTCGGGGGGGTGGCTTTGGGCTCGGCGCTGTCCCTAATCCCGCCTGGGATTTCTGGCGCTTTATTAAATGGGGAAAAACCCTTCCCGGGATTAATTTCCTGCTCTGGGATTTCATCGCGGGGATCCTAATCCTCTGCCGGGATGGGGGAAGAGGCTCAGGGAGGGTTTGGGGGATCCCCCAGATCATCCTGGGGGTGCTGAGGGGGATTTGAAACCCTAAAAAATGTCACTGTGGGGTGGTGGCACTGCGGGAGCGTCCTCGGTCACCTCCCGGTGGTGACAGTGGCAGTGGCCATACCCAGCACACTGCAGGCCACAGGGGATGTTCCCACACCCCACAAAGCGGCAGAAACCCCAAATCCCAACCCCAAACCCCAAATCCTGTGCTGGAACAGGCACAGCTCAGCCAGGCCGGGCTTAACCCCCATTTCGCTCCAAAAATTCCGATTTTAAGGGGGTTTTCCTCCCCAACCTCGCCCCAAAATCCCGATTTTAGGGGATTTTTCCTCCCCCACCTTGCCCCAAAATTCCCGATTTTAAGGGGTTTTTCCTCCCCAACCTTGCCCCAAAGTCCCGATTTTAAGGGGTTTTTCCTTCCCAACCTTGCCCAAAAAATCCCAGTTTTAAGGGTTTTTTTCTCCCCCACCTTGCTCCAAAAATCTCTATTTTAAGGGTTTTTTTCTCCCCAAAAATTCCGATTTTAGGGGGTTTTTCCTTCCCAACCTTGTCCCAAAAATCCCGATTTTAAAGGGATTTTCCTCCCCAACCTCGCCCCAAAAATCCCTATTTTAAGGGGTTTTCCTCCCCAAAATTCCCGATTTTAAGGGGTTTTTCCTCCCCCACCTGCTCGCAGCACCCTGAGGTGGCACCGAGACCCTCGGAGAGGCTTTTTGGGGTCACCGAGGGGTGGCAGCAGCCCCAGGGTGACCCGGCTGTCCCCCACCCTGAGCCTGGGGGGGACACGGGGGGGGACAACGACGCTGAGACTGAAGGGTGAGTGACACTCGCCACCTCTTTGGGGACATTGCCACCCCAGAGCGGGTTGTGTGACCCCAAAAACCTCACAGCACACACCCCGAGACCCCCAGGTGTTTATTAGCGAGAATAAATAGAAAAAAATCCCCCCCAACCCCGGCTGTCCCCTGTCCCCCTTGTCCCCTTGTCACCCTTGTCCCCTTGTCACCCCCATGTCCACCCGAGTCCCCGACCGGAGCCACCGCCGCCGCTCTCTCTCCTGCTGCCACCGCGTGGCACTTCGCGGCCACTTCCGCTCGCTGGGGACACGCTGGGGACACTCTGCTGGCGCGGGGACAGCCGCGGGGAAGGGGACAGAAGGTGTCCAGTGCCACCCGATAGGACACCGCGACACCGGACAGGACATCGCGACAGCGGACAGGACAGCGCGGGGGTCCCGGTGTCGCAGACAGAGCGGAATGGAGGTGACTTGGTGGCGTTTTGGGGCTCCAGGGAAGGTGACAATGACCCCGCGGGGAGCCCGGTGACACCGCCGGGCGCTTGTCACTGTCCCCACGGGCACGGGGGGCTTGCCGGGGGTCTGGGGGTGGGCAAAGAGCGGGGGGCTGCTGTCCCCAAGCACGGTGTCCCCCCCCGGCGGCCTCGCTATCTGTGCCAAACGTCCACGGGTTGTCCCCTCCGCGGGGGGACAGCCACCCTCTGCTCCTCCGGCGGTGGCCGCGGTGGCCCCGGGGAGAAGGGAGGGAAGCTCTTGGCGAAGTCCTCGCGGCTCTGGATGTCGCCGGCGGCTCGGGTGGCTTCGCTGAGGGACGCCAGGCTGGTCAGGGAGGGCTGCGGGGTGCCCGGGGGACAGGCCAGCCCCGGCGACACTCGCTCCGACTTGATGCTGATGGCCTGCGGGGACGCGCCGGGGACAGGGGATGGCTCATCCGAGGGGACAATGCGGCTGCTGGGCCTGGGGGGACAGGGGACGGCCGTGAGGGAGTGTCCCCTGCCGGACATCCCCCCAGAGGGGTTGTGACCCCAAAAATCCTGTCCTGGAGTGGTTCTGGTGGCCACAGGGCTGCTGGGGGTCAGGGTGGGACTGGAGGTGACATGGGGACAAGAGCCACGGGAGGATCCGGCTGGGAATAAGCTGGGAGGGATTGGAGGTGATCCCAATTTTGGAGTGAAGCTGGGGGGGTCGGTGACAGTAGGGAGGTGACACCTGTGAGTGCAGCAGAATGGGTTCATCCCCGCGCTGTCCCCTCTGTCCCCCAACCCAGGGGTGACCTCACCCCAGCGCGGCCATGTCATCCCTGCCCTGTCCCCTCTGTCCCGCACCCTGTCCCCTACCCCAGAGGGAACCTCACCCCAGCACTGCCATGTCATCCCTGTCCTGTCACCCACCTCAGGGACACCCTGTCCTTATCCCACCACTGCCATGTCATCCCCGCCCTGTCCCCTCTGTCCCCCACCCCAGGGGTGACCTCACCCCAGTGCTGCCATGTCATCCCTGCCCTGTCACCCCTGTCCCCCGCCCCAGGGCCACCCTGTCTTTACCCCAGTGTTGCCATGACATGCCCGTCCTGTCCCCTACCCCAGGGACACCCCATCATTATCCCAGTGCTGCCATGTCACCCCTGCCCTGTCCCCTCTGTCTCCCACTCCAGGGACACCCCATCCTCACCCCAGCACTGCCATGTCATCCCCACCCTGTCCCCTCTGTCCCCTACCCCAGAGGGGACCTTACCCCAGCACTGCCATGTCATCCCCACCCTGTCCCCCACCTCAGGGCCACTATCCTTATCCCACCACTGCAATGTCACCCCCACCCTGTCCCCGCTGTCCCCTACCCCAGAGGGGACCTTACCCCAGCCCTGCCATGTCCCGGGGGTGCTGCCACGCCGGGGGCTGCAGGAACTCTCCAGCCCCAAAATCTGCGGGGCGGGAGGACAACAGTGAGCGGCGAGGAGGTGACAAGCAGGGGGGACAGCGCTGTCCCCAAGCTGAGGGGACACCAGGACTCACCTGCTTGCGCTGGGCTGAGGAAGGGGAAGCCGGCGAGGCTGGAGCTGGCCGGGCTGAGCACGGGGCTGAGGCTCTGCAGGGTGGGGTACAGCGGCCGCTGCGGGAAACGGGGTGACCCCAATAGGTTCGGCACCCCAAAAACCCCCCGGGGGATTCCTCCCGGTGGGGAAGGAGCTGGGTTTGGGGAGGCGACACCCGCCAGGGGACATCGCGGCGATTGGGGACAGCCGACTCACCGCGTTTGGGGACAGCCGGCTCACCGCGGCGCTGCCGCCGCTCCGGCCGCTCGCCACGCCGCCCTGGGGGTCGCCACGTCGCCCCTCGGTCCCCAAAAACAGCGGCGGTGGCGTCTTGGTGGCCAAGGCGCGGCTGAGGGTGGCGGCAGGGAACAGGGGGTAGCTGAGACCTGCGGGACAGAGGGACGGCGGGATGGGCGGGGTGGTCCCGGGGGACTCCCTCGGTGGTGGCCGCGGTGGCCCCGGGGAGCCGTTGGGCAGCTCCGCCCAAGCCACTTCCTCCGCGGGGCCACCTGGGAGGTGACAAGAGGTGACACGAGGTGACAAGCGAAGGAGGTGGCTGCATCCAGCAGGGTGCGAATGTCCCCACGGAGCTGCCAGGACATCCCGTGGGAATGTCCAGCGTGCCCGCGGCCACCATGCTGTCCCCACCCGAGGGTTTGGGATGGGGACATCCAGGGACACTGCCTGTCCTCACGCCGTGCCACCTCCCACCCTTCCAGGGATTTTCCACCGGTCAAGACTCAGCCACTTTTCCAGCCACTTTTTTTCTGGCCCTGGGCACAACGCCGTCCCTGTCACCAGGCTGAGCCCCCCGTGCCACACTGTGCCACACGGCCAGGACCCGTGGGCGCAGGGCGAGGGGACAGCCAGGTGCTGGCAGGGCACAGGAAGCAGCTGGAGGGAGGTTTGGGGTTTTTTTGGGGTTTCCACAGCTGCTGCCCACGCAGCCAGCCCAGCCCCGCTCCGGTAAATCCCCCGAGAGGAGCTTTGCATGCGGGGCTGGCTGGGAAAGTCCCTGTGGGGTTGTGGGGTTTGGGTGGTGTGGGGGGCATGGAGGGGACAGGGTGGCCATGGGGGGTGGGGTGGCCATGTGGGGTGGCCGTGACAGGGATGGGGTGGCCGTGACAGGAATGGGGTGACCGTGGTGGTAATGGGGTGTCCATGGTGGTAATGAGGTGTCCATGGTGGTAATGGGGTGACCGTGGTGGTAATGGGGTGGCTATGAGGGTAATGGGGTGGCTATGAGGGTAATGGGGTGGCCCATAGTGGGGATGTGGTGTCCATAGTGGGGTGTCCATGACAGGAATGCGGTGACCGTGGTGGTAATGGGGTGACCATGGTGGGGTTGGGGTGTCCATGGAAGGGTCAAGGTGTCCATGACAGGGATGAGGGGTCCATAGTGGGGTGGGCACGACAGGAATGGGGTGACCGTGATGGCAATGGGGTGGCCATGGTGGTGATGTGGTGTCTGTGGTGGTAATGGGGTGGCCATGGTGAGGATGGCGTGTTCATAGTGGGGTGTCCATGGTGGTAATGGGGTGACCGTGGTGGTAATGGGGTGGCCATGGAAGGGTCGAGGTGTCTGTGATGGTAATGGGGTGTCTGTGGTGGGGATGGGGTGTCCATAATGGGGTGTCCATGACAGGAATGGGGTGTCCATGGTGGTAATGGGGTGACCATGGTGGTGATGGGGTGACCGTGGTGGGGATAGGGTGGCCATAGCAGGATGTCCACGACAGGAATGGGGTGTCCATGGTGGTAATGGGGTGGCCACGGTGAGGGATGGGGTGTCCGGGATGGAGTGTCCATAATGGCGTGTCCATAGTGGGGTGTCCATGACAGGGATGGGGTGACCATGCTGGTAATGGGGTGACCATGGTGGTGATGGGGTGACCATGGAAGGGTCAAGGCGTCCATTATAGGGATGGGGTGTCCCTAGTGGGGTGTCCATGACAGGGATGGGGTGACCGTGGTGGGAATGGGGTGACCACGGAGAGGACAGTGGCCCAAGGTGACAGTGGGGTGCCCAAGGTGACAATGGGGTGCCCAAGGTGACAATGGGGTGACATCCACGATGGTGACAGGACACCCCTGCAGGGCTGCTCTCCCCTGTACCCCCCACCCCCTGCAGTGTCCCCACTGATGTCCCTGTCCCTACCTGGTGGCAGTGGCCCTGGGGACCGTCCTGGTGGCTTGGCAGCTGGTGGCCTGAAGCGGCCCTGGGCCTGCGGGGAGCTGCTGGCACTGCCCGCCGGCGTGTCTGTGCCAGGCGGGGAACTGCCATGGGCCACCTCGGGCAGGGACACCGGGCTCTGCGGGGACACGGGGGACAGTGACAGGGACAGGAATAGGGACAGGGACACCGGGCTCTGCGGGGACACGGGGGACTGTGACAGGGACAGGGATAGGGACAGTGACAGGGACACCAGGCTCTGTGGGGACACAGGGACAGTGACAGGGATAGGGACACGGGGCTCTGCGGGGACACGGGGACAGTGACAGGGACACTGGGGATAGTGACAGTGACAGGGACACCGGGCTCTGTGGGGACACGGGGGACAGTGACAGGGATAAGGACCTGTGGGGCTCTGTGGGGACACAGGGACAGGGACACCGGGCTCTGCGGGGACACAGGAACAGGGATAGGGACAGGGACCACTGGGGCTCTGCGGGGACACAGGGACAGTGACAGGGATAGGGACCTGTGGGGCTCTGTGGGGACACAGGGGTCAGGGTCAGGGACAGGGACCCTTGGGATCCTCGGGGCTCTTTGGGGACACACAGGGGTCAGGGACAGGGACCTTCAGGACCCTTGGGGACCCTCGGGTACCCTTGGGGACCTTCGGGACTCAGCAAGGAGAAGAGATCAAGGACAGGGAGGGGATGGGGACATTTGGGGACACTCAGGGTTCTGCAGGGCAGATCAGAAACCAAGGCCAGGATGGGACAGGACACTCGGGGACCCTTGGGGACCCCTGGGGACACTCAGGGACCCTTAGGAACCTGCAGGGAGAGACAGAGGCCAAGGCCAGGGATGGGACAGGACCCTTGGGGACTCCTGGGGACCCTTGGGACTCTGCAGAGAGACACAGAGGTAAAGGCCAGGGGTGGCACACGACACTCAGGGACTCTTGGGGACACTTGGGGACCCTCAGGACTTGGCAGGGAGAGACAGAGGCCAAAGCCAGGGGTGGGACAGGACCCTTGGGGACACTCGGGACTCTGCAGGGAGAGTCAGAGGTCAAAGCCAGGGATGGGACAATACCCTCAGGGACCCTTGGGGACACTTGGGGACCCTCAGAGCTCGGCAGGGAGAGACAGAGGCCAAAGCCAGGGGTGGGACAGGACCCTTGGGGACACTCGGGGCTCTGCAGGGAGAGTCAGAATCCAAGGCTAGGGATGTGACAGGACCCTTGGGGACACTTGGGGACACTCGGGGACCCTGCCCAGGCACTCACACAGAACCTGGGCCGCAGCAGCTCGGCTCCCCCCGCTGTCCCCCTGCCGCTGTCCCCTGTCGCCTCGGGGTTGTCGTCCAGCTCCAGCTCGTGGCTCTCCAAACCCAACCCTTTGCGCTTCAGCGTCTGCGGGGGTGACAGTGACAGGGAGGGGACAGTGAGAGGGGAGGGGACAATGAATGGAGAGGCGACAGTGAGCGAGGGGAGGTGACAGTGAGCGGGAGGAGGTGACAGTGAGCGGGAGGAGGTGACAGTGAGCGGGGAGGCGACAGTGAGCGGGGAGGCGACAGTGACCGCGTGGAGGCGACAATGACCGCGGGGAGGCGACAATGACCGAGGGGAGGCGACAATGACCGCGGGGAGGTGACAGTGAGCGCGGGGAGGCGACAGTGAGCTGGACGAGGCGACAATGATCGCGGGAGGCGACAGTGAGCGGGGAGGTGACAGCGAGAGGGGGGAGGAGATAATTATAGCGGGGAGGCGACAATCATCGAGGGAGGCGACAGTGAGCTGGATGAGGCGACAATTATAGCGGGGAGGTGACAGTGACCGCGGGGAGACGACAGTGAGAGGGGGAGGAGACAACGAGAGGGGGGAAGCGACAGTGAGCTGGAGGAGGTGACAGTGAACGGAGGGGAGGCGACAGTGATCGCAGGGAGGCGACAGTGAGCTGGAGGAGACGACAGTGACCGCGGGGAGGCGACAGTGAGCAGGGAGGTGACAGTGATGGGGGGAAGGCGACAATGATCGCGGGGAGGCGACAACGAGCGGAGGGGAGGCGACAATGAACGGAGAGGAGACTACAACGATCGCGGGGGAGGCGACAGTGAGCTGGAGGAGGCGACAATTATCGCGGGGAGGTGACAGTGACCGCGGGGAGGCGACAGTGAGCTGGAGGAGGTGACAGTGACCGCGGGGGGGCGACAGTGATCTCAGGGAGGCGACAACTAGCGGAGGGGAGGCGACAATGAACGGAGGGGAGGGCGACAACAATCAAGGGAGCGGCGACAGTGAGAGGGGGGAGGCGACAACGAACGGAGAGGAGACGACAGTTATCGCGGGGGCGGCGACAGTGAGCTGGAGGAGGCGACAGTGACCGCGGGGGGGCGACAGCGAGCTGGGGGAAGGCGACACCAATCCCGGGGAAGGTGACAGTGAGCGGGGAGGAGGCGACAATGAACGGAGGGGAGGCGACAGTGAGAGAGAGGGAGGCGACAGTGAGAGGCGGGAGGGAAGGCGACAATCAACGGGGGAGAAGCGACAATGATGGCTGGGAGGCGACAATCAACGGGGGGGGGGGGCGGCGACAGCGAGCTGGGGGAGGCGACACCGATCCCGGGGGAGGTGACAACGATCCCGGGGGAGGCGACACCAATCCCGGGGGAGGCGACACCGATCCCGGGGGAGGTGACACCGATCCCGGGGGAGGCGACACCAATCCCGGGGGAGGCGACACCAATCCCGGGGGAGGTGACACCAATCCCGGGGGAGGCGACACCAATCCCGGGGGAGGCGACACCAATCCCGGGGGAGGCGACACCGATCCCGGGGAAGGCGACACCGATCCCGGGGGAGGTGACACCAATCCCGGGGGTGGTGACACCGATCCCGGGGGAGGCGACACCGATCCCGGGGGAGGCGACACTAATCCCGGGGGTGGTGACACCGATCCCGGGGGTGGCGACACCGATCCCGGGGGAGGCGACACCAATCCCGGGGGAGGCGACACCGATCCCGGGGGAGGTGACACCGATCCCGGGGGAGGCGACACCAATCCCGGGGGAGGCGACAAGCCCACCTGGAGGATGTCGGAGTTGGTGCGGCTCTCGTGCGGCTCGCTGTACTCGGTGTACTTGAGCAGCACGCTGTCCATGTCGCTGCTGGCGTACTGGAAGAGGCGGTTGGTGCTGTTGAAGATGATCAGCGCGATCTCGCAGTCGCACAGCACGCTCAGCTCGTACGCTTTCTTCATCAGCCCGAATTTGCGCTTGGTGAAGGTGACCTGGTGAGGGGATGGAGGGAAGGGTGGGGGTTGTGGGTTTGGGGGGGTGTGGTGGGGGGAAAAACACGAAAATGGGAATAAATTGTGCTTTTGGGGGCGTGAAAATAGATCGGAGTTGTGGTGTTGGGGTGGTGTGCTGGGAAAACCCCAAAAAATGGTCCCAAATTCTCCTCCTGACCCCA